>NC_052490.1:19307649-19332356 GCF_009730915.1 Dioscorea cayenensis subsp. rotundata
TCTAAGTAAGTTATTTAGAAGACACACTGGCCGTTTAGAATTTCCACAGCGGTGTGTGTTTCGTTCGAACTCATCACGAGGACACGAGGGGTATGTGTGTTGCCCTGTGAACGACCTTGTCACGGTCACACGCCTATGGGTAATTTCCACACGGCCGTAGTTTCTCTGTAGAGTTTAGTGTGCTATCTTGAGAGCACATAAGAGCATGTGTCTAAACTGTGGATGATCCTGTTAATTACACAGATGTGGGTAATTTCCACACGCCCTTATGAAACTCTACAGAGAGTTTTCATCCATCTTGAGAAGACACAAGGACGTGTGAGTGCCCCTATGAGCAACCCTTGAGAAGAGCCATGCTCGTGTTGAATTTCCACATGGTCATGTGAAACGCTTAGAGAAATTCTCGTGTTGACGGAGAAACCACAGGGGTGTGTGGGTGCCTCTATGGGTCTGGCACACGGGTGTCATGAATTTCCACACGGCCAATGTGTTTTACACATGGCCGTGTATGCGCCATAACCCATTGGAACTCAACTCTAAAGGAATATAGCTTCATCAAATATACCATTAAGAGTTCGGGGAGTATTGTTTCAATTGCCCACCTTCACATATGATCTTGAATGTTATACTTGTTATTGTGCTTGCATTCATACATTGAGGGCAATGTACATCTTAAGTGTGGGGGCGGAGTTCATATTACAAATGTACATTATACAAGTTTTGATTAAAATTACATGCTCATGTAGACAATGGCGGTTCACCTTAGCTGCAATGGTGGTATTCTTAAGTTAGGAGAGTTTTTAACATTGAATGTTCTCATGGTCTAGTTTTTACTTGAATTTTTAGGAATTTTTGCTAGATTTACACTGGTTGCACTACTCGCTCATTAAACCTTGTGGAAACTCATGTTTGATGTTTAAGGGACTAGTTTAGTTGCTCTTTGTTGTGTTAATTTTGCTAAAAAAATTTGCAAAAAGAAAGAAAAATGTTTGTTTTGGTTGTGCATTTGGGGTGGAAAGAGCTACCACCTATGAAGTATGAAGCTACTCTCATAAGTCGGATACTAGTTATGCCCTAATGAGAGAAAGAGCTATCTCATGGGATGAGTGAAAGCTACTACCCCGGTAGAAAGAGCTACCACCTTAAAAGTGTGAAAAGCCACCTTAGTGGCCTCTTTTGGAAAGGGTTACCTTAGAGGATGTGTGAAGCTACTATCGTCTCTTTTCTTTGTTTTGTATATAAATAAGTCCATTATGCTTAGAACTTTGAGGAGTATACGTTAGGTCGACTTGAGTGAGTCTACACACACTTGCACGATTTCGGGTTTGTTATCCTTTTTTATTTGAGTTTTAGCTAGGGCAATGATTTTTCGTATTTAGTGTTGAAATTTTCTTTACTTGTAGAATGCTTCTTTTGCATACTTTTTGTGAATCTAAAACCAAGCACTTTCAAGATTCTTTCTTTTATGCTTTAATGGTTTATTTTTGCTTGAGGACAAGCAAAAGCTTAAGATTAGGGGAGTTTGATAAATGCTTGTGTAATAGTAATATGAAGTATTTTTTTCTTACAATAACCATTACTTTTCTCAGATTTTATCGCTCATACATGTGTATTTGTGTTACTTTTGTGCATGTAGGACTGCGGAGACAAGTATAGAAGAAAGAAGCCAAAGTAGATTGCGTTTGCACTTTGTTGATGGAATCTTAGAGTGAACAAACTTGAAGACACAAGTTGTGCTTAATGACATGTGAGTGTGTGCCAACCTCCGTTGTGCTCAAGTGAATATGCAAATTGGAGGGGCACAAAGGCAGTCACACTCATGTATTCTGACTTGTGCAATGCTAGCAAGATTGTTGGCAAATGTGTTTTTATTTGAAGATGCAACGTGATCTACAACATCGACGTGTGCCCAATTATGTTGCCTCGATAAAAAGTGTGGATTCGGGAGTATCTTGGCGGAGTACTGTAGCATGTTACTATAGGACTTCACTGTAGTAATTTACTGTAACAGTTACTATTCATAGGCTGCTGAAAAACAAATTTCTGCAGATTCACATGGACCTATGGAAATTCGACAAGCCCGTGTGGATGGCCGATTCCAATCTATTTAAGTCAAGATTTTAGCCCGATTTACGCATCCTTCTTTCCATCCTTTAGCCTATCTTTTCTCATTTTTGGAGGCGAACACGGCTAGGGTTTGGAGAGGCCTTGGCTAGGCTTTTGGAGAGGTTTACAGTCTTCGACACTACATTTCTTTCGGAAGAGAGTTATTGGGGGAGCTTTCGTCAGCACCGATCCGGCGAGCTATGACCTAGGCTTGACGAGGGGACCTTTGGAGAAGACTCGGCCACTCCATAAGACTATCGACATGAACACCAACAGACTTTTATTCATGGATTGCATATTTTTACTTTTGATTTCCTTATTGATTATATTTTTCTCTATGGAGAGCTAAACCCCTAGTGGGTTCTTGGGCTTGTAAACCCTAGGATAATATTGTTTCTTTGACCTTTTATTATGCTTTCTTTAATTGATGTTTTAATTGAGCTCCAATCTTGAATGCTTGTTGAGTTGATTTTCCCTTATAATGGCACTTAGGTTGAGAATCCATTTTTGTAATCCTTGTGGACGAGTGACAAACCATGATGGTCAGACAATGCTAGATTGGAGAAGGTTGAGAGGGTGAGTTAAGAGGTAGCGGAGCGTACCCTTTTTCATCTGGTGTGATTTATTTTACATCCACGTTCCAAGAGTTCTTTACAGTCACAATAGAGTGATGTGCTAAGAGATGAACTCTGTTGGGGCTTAGTTGCGCAACGAATAGAGTGAAATGTTGAAGTAATCCTTAGTATCTGGGGCTTATTTGTCAGTAGGGGTCTTTCGTCTAGACCAAAGGATTAGCTCTAGTTTATTATATAGGGTTTATCAGTTGGAATCTCTAGAGCCTAAAGTAACCTAGCACAGTGTGAGGTATCGAGGTTGAGAGATTTCTCCACTGGATATAGTGTATGGTTAGTCACGGTTGACCTTATGTTTTGGGACAGTGTGTTTAAGGATCTCCATGACTCATTAGACATTAGTTAGGAAACATAATAACTGGTCTTGCACTTCAAAATATAGTCCTAGGGTGAACAATATTCGGGTGGCCCATTTATTGCCGATTGCCTTTCCGACTTTTATTTGTGCCTCATTCTTCATTTATTAATTCTATTTGCATTGGTTCTTATTCACATCACTATTGATTCATTTTTGTTCTAGTTAAATAGCAATTTTTGTGTTTCTAATAACTATTCCCTGTGGATTCGACTACCCACTGACTGGTGTATTATTACTTTGACAAACCCTTGAACTTGTCGTACACACGCAAAAGGGCGTTGTCAAACATGCAAATTGGAGGGCACAAAGGCAGTCACACTCATCTATTCTGATTTGTGCAATGCTAGCAAAATCTTCATCAAATGTGCTTTTATTGAAGACATAACGCAATCTACCACATGAATGTGTCCCCATTCTTGCGGCCTCGATGAAAAATTGTGGATTCGGGAGTATTTTGGAGAAGTACTACAACAGGTTATTGGAGCAAATCACTGTAGTAGTTACTATTCATAGCGTGCTGAAAATTCGATTCCTGATGATTCACATGGGTGTGTGGAAATTCCAAATTCCCGTGTGGATGCCCGATTCCAGCCCTATTTAAGTCGCGATTTGAGGCATTTTGAGGAATCCTTTTCCAATCTTTTTGCCATCTTTTCCCCATCTTTGCAGGCGCTCGTGGCTAGGGTTAGGAGAGACTTTGGCAAGGTTTTTGGAGTGATTCTACAGCCTTCAACACCACGTTCCTTTGAAAGATAGTTATTGGGGGAGCTTTCGTCTACATCGATTCTGTGAGTTGTACCCCAAGCTTGATGAGGGAACCCTTGGAGAAGATGAGGTGATAAGTGCTTGTGCTATAAGAATGCAAAGTGTTTTTTCCTTATGATGAGCATTACTTTTATCGGGTTTTAATGCTAATATATGTGTATTTATGTTACTTTTATGCAGATAGGGTTGTGAGGCTGAGTATTAGAGAAAGAAGACAATGAGGATCATAAATGTACCATTTGGAGGAAATCTTGAGAAGGTTCAAACGCGAAGACATAAGTTGGGTTCGAAATGCGGGAATGTGTGCCAACCTCCTCGTATTCAAGTTAGCACAATGATTTGGACGGGCATAGGGCAGTCACATTCAAGCATTCCGGCTTGTGCATGTATAGCAAGATCTCCACCAACATGTCCGTTATTGAAGAAGCAAAGCGATCTACGCCATAAACATGTGCTCATTTATGTTACCTCGATGAAAGCATGTATTCGGGAGTATTTCGGGGCGGTTTTGTAGCAGGGCACTACACCAAACACTGTAGCAAAACTCTATAGCAGGTATTGTTCAGAGGCGCCCGAAGAAGGATGAAAACAGAGAATCCACATGGGCATGCGTTAATTCCACACGCCCGTGCGAAAATCCACATGGGCACACACATGGCCATGTGGATTACTGATTTCAGCCCTATTTAAGGTTGATTTCAGCCCCGATTTCAGAATTCTTTTCTCCACCTTTTCCCCAACTTGAGAGAGGACGGATGCTAGAGTTTTGAGAAGTATTAGCTAGGGATGGGGAGAGGTTCTACGGCTCCAACATCGTGCTCCATTTGGAAAAAGGTTAGTGGGAGAACTTTCGCCGGCACCGATCCGGCGAGGTGTATCCTAGGCCAGACAAAAGGACCGTTGGACGAATAGAGGACTCTCCACAAGACTATCGCCACGACTATCGAGGGGGTTTTCTATGGATTCTTTGCTTTTATATTTGATTTCATTAATTGTAATTAGCTCCATCGAGAGCTAAACCCCCTAGTGGGTACTTGGGTATTTGTGAACACTAGGATGTACTTGTTTCATTGAACCTCTTTATTATGCTTTCAATTAATTGATGTTTTATTTGAGTTCTAATCTTGAATGCTTGATTGTATGAATACCCCCTCAGAGTGACACTAGGGTTGAGAGTTTTTGTTGGTAACCCTTGTGAGTGAGTGACACACCACAAGAGTTAGACAAAGATAGATTGAAGAGGGTTGAGAGGGTTAGTTGAGAGGTAGCGGTGCGTCTATTTTTCCCTCCGGTGTGATTTATTCTACCTCCATTTCCTCAAGTTCTTTGAGTCTTAAGTGATCTCACATCACTCAATGAAAGAAAAGATGAGTGCATCACCTATGATCTTAGGTGGATTAAAACTTCTTAAACAAAACAAGGAGACGACAAGGGTTAAAAAAAATGAGAATGTTTAGTTAAACAACTACACTTTTACTCCAAAGAACTTGTGTGTGTGCAAACCCTAAATCAAGTACCCTAAAGTCTTAAGGAGAGGTAGCTTTCTCTTTGAGTAGGTCACCAAATGTACACTTGTAATGCCCAAAATTTGACTACTCAAGAGTAGCTTTCACTCTTCTATGGTGATAGCTCTTTCTAGCATCTTTTTACCAAATATTTACGTCGAACCCGTAAGGCATCCTACAGGGGATCTGACTTTCCATTTTTTTTAACCCAAAAGAGATAAAGTGTTTCATCCTAGGGACATTTGCTCCACAATTAGAGTTGAGTGATGAACTTGAATCTTCAAAGTAACAGTGATTCTACACTATGGGTCCTAATAAATCATTCACAACTATGTGTCAACCAAAGCTTAAGAAGTTATAAGTGTAAACAATCATAGATCATCATTGGTTAGACACTCATCTCTAGAATAGGAAGCATGTAATCCTCCCCCACACTTGAATGCTACATTGTCCTCAATGTAAAAATTGAGATAATAAAAGATGGACGGCATTGAAGGGACATTATAGAACACGGAGAGTGATGTTGCCGCTCTCAAAGTGTGTGTCATTCAACTCCAAGCATCCACACAATCCATAAAAGTAGTGGAAGACACAAATATAGCTCTAGAAACATGATAATATAGAGTTATAAAAGCTGAAAAGGCAACAACTATGTCAAAACAAAGATAAACAAGCAAAAATGTAGAAGGGGACTCTCCTTGCTAATTGAGTACAAGACTAACAACCAAAAGATAAAAATAAAACATGAGAAAAGAAAAGAAATACAAGTAAAATGCTGTGGCGACACTGATGTGATCAGAATTGTGCACTCTTAGTCTCAGAATTGCTACCTGATAAAGTAAAGTCCTTCTGAAACTCCCCCAGATCAGAAGTATCGACGCCAATATGATGAATGGGGCGCTCAGGTGATAGTCTCACACCTAAATGCTTAATGATCCGAGTGATACTCCTCTACAACCACTGGAATGTTGTTGTAGAACAAGTAATATGGTCCGGGGCATGAGATGGTGATTGAGATCTTGGGCATGAGACAGTGTCACGTGGCGGTGAAAGCCGAATGGTCGCACTGAGCATGCACAACACACTTGCGTGCTCAGGGCACAAGGGTTAGTGTTCGAATTCAGGGCAAGCACGATCATGCGGAAGGCATGTTGCTCCCCCTGATTATCTCAAGTAAAGGTCCCAAAACCTCAAAGGAGAAGGACGCAATCGTGCTAAATGCACGGTGTTCGTGCTTGGCCTCCTAGCACGCTCATGTTCAACCCATGCTTGCCCTGGAAAAGCTTCAAAAGTCAAAAACAGTGAAAATCAGTAGGATAAGGAGGGATACACTTTGTTCGTGCTTATCCAGAACAATTCTAGGGCAAGTGTTCTCTTTAGCAATATCAAACAAAAGGAAAATGACAACAAAGGAAGACACGAAACAATAAAGATCCAACACAACAACTTGGGTTGGCTCTGATGAAGCGCTTGTTTAACATCACTAGCTTGACGTACCTGTTGTGCACTCAAGGAGCCTCGTGACATCGAGACCTCTCATCATCACCCAAAATAACGATGCATGAATATGGCAATAATGAATTGATTATATTGATATCACCAACGGTCCAAGAATTGGGTTGATTAGAAACGGGAGGTGAGGCTGGTGGCTTCTTTCTTTTGGTGGTCACCTACTTCCACCATTGAGTTGCTTGGGATACTTTCTTCATTGGTGGCTTGGAGGGAATGGTTGCTTCCACCCTCGCCATTTATAAACATTGTGATTCCTATACTCCTTCTTCCATGACCTTATCCTCAAGAGGGTTGTCTTCAAGTAGATCAGATAACTCATCCTTCATAAGCATATCCTGCACATAATCAGAATCTAAGTCATCAATAGCATATCCACATAATAACAAGTATCATAAAAATCCATTGTGTGTCACATAGAGTCATGGAGTTTAAATATTACTTCATCTTCCCCCACTCAGAGTGCCATTCGATCATCCTTGACATCAATGATAGCCTTGGACGTGGCCAAGAAAGGTTTTCCCAGAATTAGCACCACCTCCATCTTGTCATCAACATCCAAAATGACAAAATCTACCGAAAAAATAAACTTGTCCACCTCCACTAACACATCTTTGATAATCCCACGTGATTGCCTGATGGATCTGTTAGCCAATTGTAGAGTCATAAGAGTGGCCTTTGGCTCCCCAAGCCTAAGTTTTTGAAAAATTTGTAGGGCATGAAATTTATTCTTGCTCCTAAATTAGCAAATGCCTTTCCATCAATTAGCCAACCAATTGTGCAAGGGATGATGAATCCAATGGCATCTTTTTCCTTCTTAGGGTGAGAGTTGGTAATTAATGCCGACCACTCCTCATTAAGTATCACATAGGATACATCTTTCAATTTCCTCTTGTTAGTGAGCCGTTTCTTAAAAAACTTAGCTCATCTTAGCATATGAGCAAGAGCTTCAACGAATGGAACATTGATGTGTAAAGTCTTGAGCATGTTGAGGAATTTCTTATATCGCTCATCTTATTGATCTTTTCTCACCTTCATAGGGTAGGGGAGCTTTGGTTGATACACGGGTGGAGTACTCTTCTCCTTGCCTTGTTCCTCTCTCTTTTCCTCTACATCAATTGGGGCTTCAAGGTTAATAGTGCCAGTTGATTCAACAATCATCCTCTTGGCCTCATTCTCAACAAAATTTGGGAGTTGCTTACCATTCCTCAATGAAACACCCATAAGAGATTCTTTTGTGTTGACCTCTGCGTTGCTAAGGAGTGACCCTGGAAGCCTTTCCTCAATCAATTTGGACATTTGAGTTATATGATGCTCTAAATTCCGCACTGTGGCATTTGTGTTCCTGATAATCTCTTCATGAGTCAAAAGATGACTATCTGTACTCTTGATAAATTCGCCCAACAACCCAGTAAGTTCAGCAATTGAATTTGAATTTGAGGAAGAAAAGGAGGGTGGTATCTGTGTACTTTCTGAAGGGTCTTTATTTTGTTGTTGCAGTCTTTGCCCATGTGTCGGTTAGCTACAAGAGAAGTTGGGGTGATATGTCCACCCCACATTGTTAGTGTTGCTGCATAAGTTATGCTCGAATCGGTGATTATGTGAGACAAAGTTCACCTGTTCAAATTATACCGTACCGATATCAACAGAGCTACTAGCCTCACATGGAGGAACCCAACTATCTCAAAACGGCCCATCTCCAAACGGCCCGCTAACGGAGGTGATCGATTGCATTGAATCAAATTGCTTCATGATGGCTTCAACAAATGCGGCCAATATGGTGACAACATCCTCTTAGAACTCCATTGGTAGCTATTGTTTGCCATCTCTTGGATTAAAGTGTATGGCACACTTGGTTGCTTATTATACAATGATCCCCCTAAGGCTGCATCGAGCATTTGCTTGGTGGAAATTTTCAACCCACTATAAAAAATTTGGATTTGCATCTATTCCACAATCCCATGAGGTGGCCATTTTCACAGCATTTCCTTGTATATTTCCCAAGCATCATACAAAGATTCAGACTCTAGCTGCCTAAAGGATGAAATGTCATTCCTCAACATAGTGATCTTTGCTAGAGGAAAATATCTTGTGATAAAGGTTTCTGAGGTTTGCTTCCATGTTGTCAATAACCCTTGTGGAAAGTAATTTAGCCATTGTTTGGTCCTTACTCGCAATGTGAATGGAAAGAGTAGAAGGCGAACAGCCTTCTCAGAGACGTTATTCATCTTAAAATTATCGCAACTCTCAAAGAAACTCCTCAAATGCTTGCATGGGTCTTCATCTCAAAATCCATCAAAGTGATACATATGTTGTACTATCTAAATAAAATTTGGTTTTAGCTCAAAATTGTTCACAACAACTTGAGCGTAAACAATACTAGACCCACTCCCTCCAAGTTTGGTAGGGCAAAATCTGAAATACTATGCTGTTTATTCCCGGCCATATATTCTTCTTGACCAACTTGCACACTTATCTCCACTAATCATGTATTGTTGAAGTTAATCTGTCTGATTCTTCTTCAAAGATTCCTCTCAATTTCCGGATCAAGATTTGCCAATGGAGAAGATGAACTTCCACGGGTCATGCAATCGTGGCAGTGGCCTATAAGATAGGTCAATATAAGCTTAAGTTTGGAAAGAAAATAAAAATGAAGAGAAAGAGAAATAATGAATAAAACTAACAAGAAAACAACTATTCACAAATATAAATAATATTAACAAACTTAATCACCAGGTGATGTGTTCTCCACAAGTGCACCGGTCGCACACATATAGTAAAGTGGTACCCCGTGAGGGGTAGGTTTGTCGAACCACAAGGACTGGACTCAAAGTACTAATTGATCTTCTAATCTCTAGCCGGTCAATAATAGTTAGTAACTAGATCCTAAAGGGGGGAAAATGGCAGGTATGAGCTGGAATGAAACTAAGTGAGAGACGCAGAGATAGAAACAACAAGAGAGCAATGCCCCAGGATGATTCCTACGAGCTATCGTATGCTGACTGACCTCTAATACCTACAAAGTACATTCTATGGTTCTTACGTGTGCTCAATAGCAATGTTGCATCTATGGTTCTGAAATACACCAAGTTTTGCTAAGGTAACTGTGGTTTCATACACTTCGAGTTTTGCAATCACACAAGCCAACTACAACTATGGCAATCCACACACCAAGTTTTACCCAAGTAGCTATGCAAATAAAACACATCAAGTTATGCAAACACAAGGTTAAACGCAAGAAACCAAAAGAACTCCGTAGATCATTAGAAGAAAGCATTAAAAACATAAAAAGCATCAAAGTTCAACATCTCGGGGCACCATGGACGGTTAGCCCCTAAGGGATGGGTACAACATAGAGAAAATAACTACAGATCCAAAGAAAGAAGATAAGACTCCCTTTTCTTAAAGATCATCTCCAATGTCGAGCTCTTGACATTAGCCCACTTCTCTTGTGCCTCCACTACTTGCACTCTAGCACCAATGTTTAGTCCGGCCTCAGAAATGTGAAAGGGAAGACCATGGCAGCCGCCCCCAAGAAGAAGATGAAGGGTGAAGAGAAGATCCCCAAAGAATGCCTTAGATCTGACTTAGAAAGCAAATTTCCAGGCACACTACGCCCTGGACACAGGGGTGTTACTCCCGCTGAAAATCACTGAAAAGTAGTTATTAATAAGTAATTTCATGCATGACACACACTGCGACACAAGGGTGTCAGGCTTGACATGATCGTGCTAGGAGCGCATAGACTGTGTCCCTTCTCCAAACTTGTGCTAAAGTGATTTTGGTATAGTAAAATACTACAGTAACTCAGCTATAGTGATTTTCTACAGAACTCATCTTCATATATTGCCTGGAATAATCAGTGGAACGTGTACGGTCATTTCGAGACCATGTTAGGCCTTAGAGCATTGTACATTCTCATCTTTTCACACTGTTATTGCGCTGAATCCTTCTCTTTTACAAAGGGACCTATTTTCCTACACAAATACACTATAATACCCAAAGTAGCACCAAATCACAATAAATATATGCTTGAAGACAAGATAAATACATGAAAAGTATGGGGAAATATATAGATGAAATGCACTCATCAAATACCCCCACACTTGAACATTTGCTTATCCTCAAGGAAAACACATCAACACATAAGCAAGAAGATTAGTGCATGACCTATATTCTCAGTAATATAGGATTTTCAAATGTGGAATAGGAAACTAGTTGCCAATTTGTGTTTAGCTGATGAAAAAAATGATATGAATCACTCTCACTTTCTACTCCCCGAGTGTGTGTGATTACCCTAATTCATGTGCCCCATGCAGTGCTGGTTTAACTTAGCTCACAATGACCTTATTTCACACTATACTAAATGGGTAGTAGCTTCATAAACCCTAGAGATAGTCCTTTCTCTCGGTAGGTCATCAAATGTACATTTATAATGCCCACAATTTGACAACTTAAGAGCAGCTTTCACACTTTTGTGGTGATAGCTCTTTCTACCATCTTTTTACAAAGTATTTGCAAAAAACTTGTAGGGCATCCCACAAGCAATCCGACTTTATGATTTTTTTTTTATTTTAAAAATGCTAGAAACCATGTCATTGAGCTAAAGTATTCTCCAAAATACAAGTGGCTCCACAATTAGGGTAAGGTGAGAAAATATGAGGTTCCCAAGGTAGGAGTGAAGCAAATAATTAAGCTCAATACAAATACATTAACCCACTAGTGTCCCCTCACAATTATAAATTTTAAAAAATAAAATCATAGATCATCCTAAGTCATGCCTCATCACAATGAATGCAATAGTAAAACCCTCCCCCACACTTATGCCGTACATTGTCCTCAATGTACAAATGCATGCATGATGAAATGAATCAAGGACAAATAAAATTCGGGAAAGGTTTTAGGGGCTTTTCTGAACGCGGAGAGTGATGTGGCCACTCTCAACATGTATGTTTCTTGTTTCCATATGGCTCACATCCTACATACAAAAAGAGGGGAACAAGTGAAGCTCAAGAAAAAGAAAATAAGAAATAAAAGAAAAACAATACTAAAAGGAGGATCGGTGATGCTCATGAATCGATGATATGGATATCAATCTCAATATGATATCGTGTATTAAAATAATAGAAATTAATCCACAAATACAAGAATTCTGGGTGAGCACGATCATGTCGCACAGTATGCTTGCCCCAATAAAAATTTTAGCAAAACGATGAAAATTCAAAATAGAAAGCACACGATTGTGCAAGGAGAATGGAAAACGTGTCACTCCCCCTGACACTCTCGTGCTCGGCCTATGTTTGTCCTAGAATATTTTAGAAGTTGTAACCAGTAAAATTCAGTAGCACGAGCAGGGACGTGTTCTGCCCGTGTCATGCCTAAAGATTCCCAGGACAATAGCTCTTCACCCCCTGTGAACAATATTATATATGGTATAAAACAAAACAAAGCCGACACGTCCACCGAATCAACTGAACACCGAGAATCAAGTAAGAATAAAATCAAGAGCACCACCGATTTATTCAAGATAGAAATAAAGAACCTAAACTAAACTAGGAAAACAAGAGAAAATGAAATAACTAAAGCTTGGGTTGCCTCCCAAGAAGCGCTTGTTTAACATCACTAGCTTGACGTACCTTATTACTTACCTCAAGAAGACTTGAGGAGAGTATGTTCCTCCCATCTATTAATTGCATAGCTACTACCATTGAAGCACAAAATTATCTGCCATGGAGGGATACATGTCAGAGGCTATGACCAACTTGATTTAGGTCTCCCAGAGAACAATTTAGGTTGGCAATTATTAAGTATTAGTTCATGCACATGTGGGTCATTGTATGGCTCCTTTTTCTTACCCACAAATTATTGAATTCCCAACATTTTGTTCTTACCAAAGATGAGTTCATTAAGCATTCAAGAAGCTTTTTGTTTCAAGGTCTACGAGTTTTCTTCTTCATCAAATTTTTCATCTTGATAACAAAAATGTTCCCTCCGGCCATAGCTTGCAAAGTTGATTCCAAAGAATGAGTAGTGTGTAAGCTTGCCGGAGAGTTCTTTGAGAACAACTTGGTTAACCTCCGAAATATGAAGCAAGGCAAAAGGAGATATAATCATATTTCTCATTCTTCCAAAATCAACCTCCTTATGCCTCATCCCAGGAGCCCTCTTTAATGATAAATGTTTCATCAATTGACACTTGGGCCTTCAAGGGAACAACCCGGGACACGAGTTGTTCAATTTCTTAGAAGGAAGATGTAAAGATTGGTTCAACCTCTTTGCAAGACTTATATTAATTCCATGAAGCGCTCTGATCCTATTAACCCATTCATTTCTATCAAGAGAGGCAACATATTAAAAGTCAATTTAATATGTTTTTTTATCCTCATCAATTTTTGTCTTATCCCAATATAAGCTTAAGGTTGGAAAAAAAATGAAAATGAAGAGAAAGCGAAAATTATGAATAAAACTTACAAGAAAACAAGTACTCACAAATATAAAAAATATTAACAAACTAAATCACCAGGCATCTGTTCTCCTCAAGTGCAAGGGTCGCACACAAGTAGTAAAGTGGTACCTCACGAAGGGTAGGATTGTCGAACCACAGGGACTGGACTCAAATTACTAATTGATCTTGTAATCACTAGCCGGTCAATAATAGTTGGTAACTAGATCCTAAAGGTGGAAAGATGACAGGTAAGGGTTGGAATGAACTAGGTGACAGACGCATTGATAGAAACAGTAAGAGAGCAATACCCCGGCATGATTCCTACGAGCTAACGTATGCTGACTGACCTCTAATACCTACCAGGTACATTCTATGTGTCTTGCGTGTGCCCAAAAGCAATGTTGCATCTATGGTTCTAAAATACACCAAGTTTTGCTAAGGTAACTGTGGTTTCATATACATCGAGTTTTGCAATCATACAAGCTAACATTGAAGGAGGGAATGATGGAAGTGATTGGGGGATTAGGATTATGTTTTCAACAACAAAAGAGCAATGCACTGGGATGATTCCTATGAGTTATATCATGCTGACTTGATTCTAAAGTTTACATCTATGAGTACATTCTTTGCTTTAAGTGTGTGCTCAAAAGCAATATTACATCTATGGTTCTCAAATATACCAAGTTTGTTAAGATAACTAGATTACCTAAGCAGTTGTGCAAATCAAACAATCAAGTTATGCAAACACAAGTTTAAACACAAGAAACTAAAAGAACTCTGTAAGCATCAAAAATCAAGTAGTCAATGAATACCAAACATATATCACATCCCGGGGCACCGTGGATGGTTAGCCCCTAATGGATGGGTACAACAAGGAAAACATATATGAAGAACTAGAGAAAGAAGACATGACTCTTTTATCCTCAAGATAATCTTCC
This sequence comes from Dioscorea cayenensis subsp. rotundata, assembly GCF_009730915.1. Taxonomy (NCBI): domain Eukaryota; kingdom Viridiplantae; phylum Streptophyta; class Magnoliopsida; order Dioscoreales; family Dioscoreaceae; genus Dioscorea; species Dioscorea cayenensis. The sequence goes on from NC_052490.1 coordinate 19,321,908, forward strand.
TTTCTAGCTCCGTATATTTAACACCACTTCTATTGTCCCTCGAACTTTTCCTTGATTCCCCTAGAAGTTGTGGTGAAGCCTGATTGTTGCCCTATTCAAAGTCCTCCTGGTGGAGAGTTGAATCCCTGAACAAAGATGAGAGCAAACCTTAGAAACTAGAGTTAAAAAGGGCTATCATCAAGCTCGACATGACCTAAGAACAATCATGTCTAAACTATGTTTCCATGGAATAGTTTTGAGTGAATCAGCTAAGTGTTCGCCTAGAATTTCCAATGGGAAAAAGCACGGTTGTGCTTGGACCATGCTTCACTTGAGCATGATCGTGCTAGGAGCATCCAGTGTGTGCTTCCCCTGTTGCATAGAAAATAACTCTAGCCTGACATTTCTAGGGGGAGTGACACGATCGTGCTCCAACCGTTTTTGCCCTAGTCACACTCCCCTGCAAGCTTTTTCACTTGATCGGCAAGAGGCTAGGTTATTCAGGGGGACAGAGCATGATTGTGCTCTGCCCATGCTGAGTTTGAACACTTAGACATTTCTTCAATTTTCACTCGATTGGTGACCAGATTCACTTCTAATTGCTTCGAGATTCTCTATTCCAGCCTCATTAACACACATACCCAGAATAGCGGCTAATGTATATAAAAATGTGCTAAAAGGCAAGCAAAAGCATGAATTGACGGTAAGAAAACATGATATAAATTGCACTCATCACCTATCATTCATTCAAAACCCTAATCCTATATTTTTTTTTTCTTTATGTCTACTATTTTTGGAAAAAAAACCTAATGTTATGTTTTCTTTTCATAATGGCTCTTATTTTTTAATCAAAACACTAATCCTATGTTTTTTTACAGAATGCCTCCTATTTTTGAATGAAAACACTAATACTATGTTTTCCTTTTGCAATGTCTACTAATTTTGAATCAAAATCCTAATACTATTGTTTCTTATAGTAATGTCTCCAATTTTTCAATCATAACCCTAATCCTACATTTTATTTTTAGAATGCCTACTATATTTGAACCAAAACCATAATCATATGTTTTATTTTTGGAATGTCTCCTATCTTTCCATCAAAACCGGAAACCTTTGTTTTTCTTTCTTAATGTCTCTTACTCATCAGTTTTGAATCAAAATCTTGGTCCTATGTTTTCTTTTGGGTATGTCTCATTTTTTTGAATCCACGCCCGTGGAGTTGCCCGATTCCAGCCCTATTTAAAGCCGATTCAGCTCTGATTTTTGTATTCTTTTCTCCATCTTTTCCCCAACTTGCGAGAGGGCATCGGCTAGGGTTTTGAGGGGTATTGGCCAAGGTTTTGAAGAGGTTCTATGGCTCTGACATCGTGACAAGCTTTGATCGAGGCGTATCCTATACCGGACGAAGGAATCCTTGGGCGACGAGTAAAGGACTTTCCACAAGACCATTGACACGACCATCGAGGGGGTTTCTTTATGGATTCATTGCTTTTACATTCAATTTCTTTGATTGTACTTAGCTCCATGGAGAGCTAAACCCCTAGTGGGTAATTGGATGATTGTGAACCGTAGGATGTATTCGTTTTTTTGAACTTCTTTATTATGCTTTCAATAAATTTTTGTTTATTGTGAGTTCGAACCATGAATGCTTGATTGTATGAACATTTCCTCTAGAGTGACACTAGGGTTGAGAGTTCTTGTCGGTAACCTTATGAGTGAGTTACACACCACGAGCATTAGACAAAGCTAGGTTGGAGAGGGTTGAGAGGATAAGTTGAGAGGTACAAGAGCATCCCTTTTTCCCTTCCGACGTGATAGATTCTACCTCCGTTCCTCGAGTTATTTGTGGCCATAATAGAGTGAATGGTCTAAGGGATGAACCTCCGCTGGGGCCTAGTTGCGCGTGCAATGGAGTGAAGCATTGAGATGATCTTAGTATCTATGGCTTAATTGTGGCTAGGGACCTTCCGCCTGGACCAAAGGGTTAGATCTAAATCTAGAAAGAGATTTATCACTTGGAATTCCTAGAGCTCATTGCAACTCTATGCGAGTGCGAGGTATTGAGATTGTTCGATTTCTCCTCCGGGACATGTATAGAGTTAGGCATAGTTGACCTTAGATTTGGGACTATGTATGTAAGGATTTCCATGACTCACCATTGCATTGATTAGGAAGCATAATAGAGAGTTCTTACACTTGAAGCGATTATCCTAGGTGAAGCATCATTCGAGTACCCTATCTTTATCGATTAGCTTCCCTCCTCCTTACTTTTGCTCTCTTACTTGTTGCTTTTAATTTCTGAGAATTGAATCATTACCACACTTATCATTGTTGATACTCCACATAGCTAAGAATCGAATTAAGTGTCTTTACTCTCTACTCCCTGTGGATTCGACCCCCTCACTCGGGATTATTACTTCGACAAACCCGTGCACTTGCGGGATATACATAAGGGACCTTGTCGGACTACTAAACACCAAGGGGTTTTTATGGATTACGTATTTTTTTACTTTTTGATTTTTATTATTGATTGTATTTTTTGTTCCATGGAGAGCTAAACCCCTAGTGGGTACTTGGACTTGTAAACCCTAGGATGATTTTGTTTTTTTTGACCTTTTGTCATGCTTCCTTTAATTGATGTTTTAATTGAGTTCCAATCTTGAATGCTTGTTGAGTTGATTTTCCCTTAGAGTGACACTACGGTTGAGAATCCATTTTGGTAATCCTTGTGGATGAGTGACACACCATGAGGGTTAGACAATACTAGATTGGAGAGGGTTGAGAAGGTGAGTCGAGAGGTAGCGGAACATCCCCTTTCACCTCCGGTGAGATTAATTCTACCTGCACATTCTAAGAGTTCTTTGCAGTCATAATAGAGTGAAGTGCTAAGAGATGAACTCCGCTGGGGCTTAGTTGCGCAAGCAACTGAGTGAAGCGTTGAAGTAATCCTTAGTATCTGGGGATTAATTGTGACTAGGGGTCTTTCGCATGGACCAAATGGTTAGATCTATTTTAGAAAATAGGGTTTATCAATTGGAATCCCCAGAGCCCTAAGCAACCTAGCACAACGTGAGATGTTGAAACTAAGAGATTTCTCCATCGGGGTATAGTGTAGGGTTAGTCATGGTTGATCTTAAGTTTTGGGGCCGTGTGTTTAAGGATCTATATGACTCATTAATCATTATTTAGGGAACATAATGATTAGTCTTGTATTTGAAACAATAGTCCTATGTGAGCAATGTCTGGGTGCCCCGTTTATCGTCGATTGCCTCTCCTATCTTTTTTTTGCACGTTCTTCTTCTTTTCTTATTTCTATTTGTATTGATTCTTATTCACATCACTATTAATTCATCCTCGTTCTAGTTAAATAATAATCTTTGTGTTTGTAATCACTATTCCCTATGGATTCGACTACCTACTCATTGGTGTATTATTACTTCGACAAATTCGTACACTTGTGGTACACACACAAAAAGGCGTTGTTAAGTTTTTAGCCCGTTACCAGGAGTAGGCGTTTTAGAAGCACTTTGCACTTTGTTATTTTACCTATTCAATATTTATTCTATTTCACACTTTCTTATTCTTCCATCATTCTGATTTGTTTTTCTTTCTTTGGTCGTAACTCCAGGTTATGACCCGAGAGAACTCTTCGATATTGGTTGAAGGTGATCCTGAACTTGAACGAACATTTCATACAAGGGGTAAAGAACTTATGCAAGAACAGACAGATCAAGCTGAGGTAGAAGGTGAAGGGTCATATATAGAAGAACAGAATGGGCAGCAGAGGACACTGTCTGATTATGCCAGACCAGCAGTTCTTGGCACATAATCTAGCATTATGCGGCCATCGATCACAGCTTAGAATTTTGAGCTTAAGCCAGCATTCATCCAAATGTTACAGTAGTTGGCACAATTTAATGGTTTGGCCGACGAGGATCCAATCAATCATCTAGAAAACTTCTTGGAAGTGTGCGACATGCTCAAGATCAATGGTGTTATGGATGATGCTAACAAGTTGAGGGTCATCCCGTTTTCCTTGAAAGGGAAAGCAAAGCAATGGCTATATTCATTACCTAAAGCATCTATTACTACATGGGAGGAGATGGTATAAGCTTTTCTTGCCCGATATTTTCCTCTCAAAAAATTTACAAAGCTTAGGAATGAAATATCCTCTTTTGTGGAAATAGAATTGGAGTCTTTATTTGAGACATGGGATAGGTTCAAGGAGCTCCAACGGAAATGTCCTCAACATGGGTTCCCCGAGTAGATGATCATTCAGACTTTCTATAATTGGTTGAATCTGAGCAGAAGATAGTTACTTGATGCTATAGCAGGAGGCACCTTAGGGGAAAAGACCCCGGAAGAAGCCCGGCTTCTCATTCAAGAAATGGCTTTGAAAAGTTATTAATAGAACACAAGAGACAGAAAGAAGGTAGCTTTACTTCATATGATTGACGCAGTTACTTCATCGGCGGCCCAAGTGGAGTCTTTGAGCAAGAAGTTAGACACTTTAACTTCTATTAGAGTGGCGGGCGTGACTAGTTGCATAGGGTGTGAGGAAAGACATGCTCCATCTGATTGCCCTATTTCTATTGGTGGTACATCCTCAGTAGAACAAGTGGACTTTGTGGGTAATGCAATGAGAAACCAAGGCAATCTATATAGCAACACCTACAATTCAGGTTGGAGAAGCCACCCAAATCTTTCATGGAGTAATTAAGAACAACAGAAGATAATAGCACCACCACGGTATCCAACAACAATAACAAGCCCCGAATATGGAGAACCGAGTTTCAGGGTTGGAAAACCGGATGACCGATCTAGAAAAGCTTTAACCAAGGTCATTCATTTGTCGGATATATGATTTCAATCGGTTGAAGCCACACTTCGCAACCACACTACGTCATTGCACAATTTGGAGAGTCAAGTGGGGCAAATTGCGAAATCGTTATCGGAGAGACCTCAAGGAAGCTTGCCCAGTAACACCGAAACCAATCGGAGAGAACATGTGAATGCGATCATTTTGAGAAGTGGTCGTAAGGTTGAGGGTAGGATTCTAAGTGGGAAGACCAATGCTGAAGCATCCGAGATTGTGGAGGTTGAGGAGAGAGCCAACAACGGGAAGAAGGTGGTATCCCCACCTTACAAGCCAAGAATTTATTATCCTTCAAGATTGAAGAATGACCAAAATGATGAACAATATAAGAAGTTCTTGGGTCTATTCAAGTAGTTGCACATCAATATCCCATTTGTGGAGGTATTGTCTCAAATGCTTCGCTATGCAAAGTTTCTCAAGGACCTCTTAACCAATAAGAGGAAGTTGGAGGAGACTGCATCTGTGATCCAAGATGCTTCATGTTCGGCGGTGTTACAAAAGAATTTTCTGAACAAGAAGAAGTACCCCGGAAGCTTCACATTCTGTGCAAATGTCATTCCTTACACATTCTTCCAAAAGTTAGGTTTGGGAGAGCCTAGGCCCACTCGGATGACATTGCAATTGGCAGACCAAACGGTTAGACATCCGAGGGGTATCATCGAAGACGTACTTGTGAAGGTTAACAAGTACATATTTCCTATGGACTTTGTAGTGTTGTTGATGAGGATATCGATGTCCCACTGATACATGGGAGGCCATTCTTGCGCACTTCTAAGGCTCTCATTGATATGGACAGCAGGGAGTTGACTTTACGAGTTGGGAATGACAAGCTTACAAATTGCCTCACCGAAGCCATGAGTCATTCTAGACTTTGATGATAGTCTTTACTTTCTTAACACTACTGATGAACTAATAGATGAATATATGCAGGAAATGATGCATCCAGACCCATATAAAAGGGTGCTAGACCAAGAAGTGGAGAATGAAGAAGTCATGATGCTTGGTTTAGAGGACAAGGTACAACCTACCCCGGGGATCATGAAGAAGATGCTCCAGAAGATGAAGCGTGCAAGAAGATGCCACAAGAAATGCCCTAAGGCTAATGCGGATGAGGAAGAACAGAGTAAGGGTGATGAACCCTTGTGCGGTAACAAACTTGATAACTCCCCTTCTACCTTCAAAAGACTATGTTCATCATTATTACAAGTCATGGGTAAGAGGGAAACCTTTATCTATAAGCCCCCATGAGGTAAGGTCAGGTACGTCAAGCTAAGTGACGTTGAACAAGCCCTTCTTGGGAGATAACCCAAGTCTTTACTATTTTTCGAGGTAATAGATAGTGTTTGCATAAATAAGAGCTTGAGTGTTGGTGTCTTGATCTTTTACATCCTATTAATGCGATTTTCTTGTGGATTGTTGGTGTTATCATGTTCTTAATTGTGTGTGGCGAATTTTTCTTGGTTGTTCGAGCGCTTTTTCATGATTCTCTGGTTACTTTCCCATAATATACGCAGGCTCTGTATGTGTATAAGTGTGCAATAATTTTTTATATGGTCTGTAATTTTTTCTAAGTCTTCTAGAGAAAACACATGGCCATGTGGAAATTCCACACGGGCATGTGTTTTCGTTCAGAGCTCATCCCGAGAGGACACAAGTGTGTGTGATTGCCCCTGTGAACGACCTTATGATGGTCACATGCGTGTGTGTAATTTCCACATGGCCGTGTGTTTCTTTACAGATGTTTAGAGCTTTATCCTAAGAAGACACAAGGGTGTGTGTCTCCCCTATGTCTGACCTTGTAAACTACACACGGGCATAGGGAATCTCCACACGCCCGTGTGAAACTCTGTAGAGAAAATCCCCTCCATCGTGGGAAGATACAGGGATGTGCGAACGCCCCTATGAAGGGCCTTGTGAAGGTCCATGACCATGTGAAATTTTCACACAGGCGTGTGAAACACTTAGAGAAATTCTCATGTGGACAAAGGAACCACAAGGGCGTGTGGGTGCCCCTGTGGGTCGGGTATACGGTCGTGGGTAATTTCCACACCCCCATGTGGATGCATTCAGAGTTAAAGAGTGCTATCCCGAGAGCACCCAATGGTGTGTGTCTACCCCTGTGAAGCTCCCCTGTGGAGTCACACAGGTGTGGATAATTTCCACACACCCGTGTGGATGTAAAGAATTCAAAAGGCCTTGATTTCTCTTTATAAATCTTGTTCACCTTTTCATTTTCACACTCCCAAACACTTTGAGAATGCATCCTTGCACTCTCCTGACCTTGCACCGTCGTTTTAGAGAGATTTCACTCGAGTTTTCCGGCCGATTTCAAGGTTTTTATATTCATCTTGTTAGTAAACACTTATTCTCTCTTATCTTCATCATACTTGATTTTATTCAATTAAACCTGCTGAATGTGCTTTGTTTTGATGTTTAAATGATGAATGTATATTTTAGAAGCATTTTAGAATGAATTTATGATGTATTTTGTAGCGTATCACATAGTGGTCATGCGGGTTTCATGCCCCGTGGATCCGCACGGGCTTTGCGGAATTTCCACACGACCTTGTGGATTTCTGCAAAATTTTTATTTTGAATGAATTTGATCGATTTCTTTTCAATTCTTGCAGATATGGCCCCAAAACAAAGAAAATGGCCAGCAAACATCCACGCTAGCCCTCACCTGAGCTGGAACAGATGGAGTTTGCGATACTCGAGCACCAGGCTCAGTTTGAGAGACTATTGAAACTCAAGTTTAGACAAACTCGATTCCAGGACTTGAGTGCACTTAGAGAGGTTTAGCTCCTAGATGATATGGCCGATGAGGTTGATAAGCTGTTGTCAGTGGGTAGCTGGAGGAGATTATTGTCTATTCGCCCGCCAGCTACCCGTATGTTGACGTTGGAGGTATTATCATCATTCAAGTTTGACCCGTCTTCCAGTAGTTTTGATAGCATTGACGTGATATAGTTTAAAGCATTTGGATATCACTATAGTGTGAGCATCACACAGTTCTTGATTTGGTTGCGGTTATACGACCAGGACTTTACTACCATAGAGGAGTATGAGAAGCTTCCTACAGATTACCTAGGTAGCTTGACTCCTCAGCGCTTGTATCGAGTATTATGCAGCCATAGTGAGTATGAGCCGGGGGTGTCAAAGGCTACTTGTCTGTCTCGGCCGAGCTGCGGATACATTCAAGCCATCCTAAGCAGATCAGTGAATGGCCAGGGCGATAGTTCAGGTGTTCAGAGTCGATAGGAGCTTCTCTACTTGTATTCCATGGTATAGAGCCATCCGATTCATCTTGGCCATATAATATCAGAGTTCCTGAGGCATCAGGGTCAGTATGCCAGGATCGGAGTACTTTTCTCTGGTTCCTATATTACTAGACTCATCATGGGGATGGGTCTGCAGGACGCTATTAGAGGGCTGAGAAGACGATCGTACCTTCCTCCTGGGTATAGAGATGATGAGATAGATGGGTATATTACGCAGGTATCGACCGGGAGTGTATGTACTGATTACACTTGCCCAGAGATAGCCGAGGGAGGAGGTGATGTTGCAGAGGGTTCCCAGCCGGCGGAGGAGCCCCATCCTGAGCAAATAGAGACACAGAAGCCCCCTGCTGCATAGGAGCCATTTCCAGTGTGCATGTTTTCTACGTCTCGAGCTGATGATCATTATGAGAGATTGATAAGTGTCTAAATGTAGATGTTTTCATGTATATATCGTATTCACTTTGCATGTATTTTGTGAGTTTTGATGCCCGTTTTGCGCTTAATCATCTACTATTTACTTTGTAGGGCATAAGGAAGCCATGGAGAACAAGAAGATATCATTTGGGCGAAAAGAGAAGAAAACAGGAATTTCTTCCTACCCCCATAATACCCAGTATGGGGGCCGTATGCACTGTAGAAGTGGAATGATTCGGAGTGTCTGCCCAGATTTCTATACTACCGAGTATATGGGGCCGTATGGAGGCCGTATGCACCCCGTATGGAACGCAAATCTAGGGTTTTCGAGTGCTATACGACCTCCATACGACACCCATATGACTTTTAGTGCAGAAAAGGGACTTTTGGCTAGACTTTTTGCTGGGCATATTTTGGGAGACACTTGAGAGGCTTGTGGCGACCTAGGGGAGAAGAAGAAGGGCAAGGAAGCTAGAAGATCATCCAAACCCAATGTCCAAGACTCTCAAGGCAAGAAGGCAACTTCATTCAAGGGGAGATCTACCACGATTTGAAGGAAGGAGACCCGCGGCTAGAGGAAGCGTCATTGGGCACTCCTTTAGCGTGGAAAGTGTCATTCGACATATTCTTCACCTCCTCCTCCACCATTTCATCTAGGGAGTGTCAGTTATGCTTTTGTTTCATGTTTTGCTTGTTTGTATTGCTTGTTGTGGGATGATGACACAGTAGACCCCCAAGGCCACCGGTTGTTGGTGAACCTTGGGGCGTTTTATCATGTATGTTGGATGATAACTTGTTAATTCCATGTTTGGGTAATTTTGATATTTAATCCATTGTTTTCATGCTAAGTGCTACACTAAGGAGAAATCCATAGCTCTTTTATGAGTGATGCATTTAGATGTGACTTGCTTGCATGTATTAGATCATGAATGGATTAGAAGGGATACTTGTATCATCATGCCGAGAAAATCGGGTGTTTGGTAGCCCTCCATGTAGGTTTAATCCGAAGAAGAGTAGGTTTACTCCTAAGTGAGATTTTCCTCGTACTTAATGCAATCGTAGGGATATGGATTTGGGAGAAAATTCCTATCTATGTTCATATGGGATTAGGGTTCAATCGCGAGAAATTGGGGTTGTTCTAATCTCGGAATCTCATGGTCCATTTTACCCTTGCATCTTTAGATCATCATCCATGTTGAATGATAACCCCTCAAGGGGATCCACATCCATAGGCCTTTGCATTTCATTGACTATCTTGCTTGCTCATTGCTTGTTCTATCTAATTTGTTGGCAAATATCGTTTTAGCTTTAATTACATTTAGTAGAGTAAAATCCATCGCTTGAGATCTTAGGCTAGATAATAGCTCAAGAAGGAGTAATAGGAGATCCTTAGCCCCGTGGAATACGATCCTCGTGTCTTCACACGAGCTATTACTAGCGATCCCATACACTTGCGGGAAGCAATCGGAGACTCGAGTATTATAGGGATGCTTCGGACTTAGATTGCTTTGAGGTTCACGCTGCATGAGCCATGAACCACAAAGCGATCATGGAGCGTCTCAACATTTTACAATAGATTCTTGAGGGAGACATGACATCCCCATTTGTTATGCTACCGAGGACTCCTCGAGGCATCCCAGCACAGCTGTGATCCACCATGACCGACTACTTCACACGCAGCTGAGGCGGAGCCCGAGCCACACACCGATGCTTGATGCGTCTTAACTTTTTCTTTGTTCTTATTTTTGATATTTCATTTTCCATATTGTATTTTTCGACTTGTACTACTCGAGAAAGGATCTTCTTTTTTGAGTTTTATCTTTTCTTTTCATTATCTGAGTTGTATTTCATTGCTTTATCTTTTATATACTCTTGTTCGATTCTTGTTTTGTTGAGCTT
>NC_052490.1:19333356-19387071 GCF_009730915.1 Dioscorea cayenensis subsp. rotundata
AATCAAATGTCGTAATGTCTCATATTTTTTAATCAAAACCCTAATCCTAAGGTTTTTTTTGGAATACCTCCTACACTTTTTTTAGTCAAAACTTTAATCCTAAGTTTTGTTTTTGGAATGCCTCCAATATTTTAATCAAAATCCTAATCTTATGTTTTCTTTATAGAATGTCTGATATTTTTTAATAAAAAAAAATAATCCGATGTCTACTTAATAATGGCTCATAATTTTAATCAAAACCCTAATCTTATGTTTTTTCTATTCGTTATGTTTCCTATTTTCAACTAAAACCCTAATCCTATGTTTTCTTTTTCGAATGTCATCTAAATTTAAGTTTTCAATCAAAAACCTAATCCTATTATTTCTTCTCAGAATGCATCATATTTTTGAATCAAAACCCTAATCTTATTTTATCTTTTGGGAATGTCAACAATTAATTAAATCAAAATAATAATCATATGTTCCCTTTTTGAAATGTCTTTTATTTTTTAATCAAAGAAATAATCCTACGTTTTTGTTTTTGGAATGCCTAATATTTTTTAATCGAAACCCTAATCATATATTTTCCTCTGGGAATGTCTACTATTTTTGAATTTAAACCCTAATCCTAGTTTTTCTTATAGTAATATGGCCTATTTATCAATCAAAAGACTAATCCTATGTTTTTTTTAATGTCTACTAATCCTATGTTTTCTTATAGTAATGGCTCGTATTTTTGAATCAAAACCCTAATCCTATGTTTTCTTTTCGCAATGGCTCCTATTTTGAATAAAAAAACATAATCTTTTCTTTTTTTGGGATTGTTTCTATTATTGAATCAAAACTCAAATCGTATGTTCTGGAAATGTCTCCTGGTTTTTAATAATAACTCTAATCCTCTGTTTTCTTTTCAAAAAGTCCCATATTTTTCTGTTTTTAATTAATACCCTAATCATATGTTTTCTCATAGTAATGTCTCATATTTTTCTATCAAAACACTAACCTATGTTTTATTTTAAAAATGTCTCCTATTTTCCAATCAAAATCCTAATTATATGTTTTTTCCTTTCAGAATATGCCCTATTTTTCAGTTTTGAATCAAAACCCTAATTGTTTTTTTCCTTTTCAGAATGTCTCATTTTCTTAAATCAAAACCCTAATCCTATATGGGAATGTTCCCTATGTCATAATGCCTCTATGTTCAATAAGAATCTTAATCTTGTGTTTTTTTTTCATGAATGTCTCCTATTTTTCAATCACAATCTTAACCCTATATTTTCTTTTAAAAATGTCTCATATTTTTTAATCAAACCCCTAATCTTATGTTTTCTTTTATAATGTCTACTATTTTTTAATAAAAAAACTACGCCTATGTTTACTTATTGTAACATCTCCTATTTTTCAATCAAAACCCTAATCGTATGTTTTCTTTTTGGAATGTTTGCTATTTTTGAATCAAAACACTAATCCTATGTTTTCTTTTGGAAATTTCCCCTGTTTGTACTACTTTAAATGTGTACTACTTTGAATTAAAAGCCTAATATTATTTTTTTTTCCCGCGATATCTTGTATTTTTTAGTCAAAAGACTAATATTATATTTTGTTTTCGGAATGTCTCATATTTATTGGTTTTCAATCGAAAACCTAATCTTATGTTTTATTTTCTAAATGTCTCATATTTTTCAATAAAAAACCCTAATCGTATGTTTTCTTTTTAGTATGTCTCCTATTTTTTAATTTAACCCTAATCCCATGTTTTTTTTCTTCAGAATGTCTCATGTTTTATAGTTTTGAATCAAAACCCTAATCCTTTGCTGTCTTTTCAAAATGTCTCCTATTTTAAAATCTAAACCGTAAAATATGTTTTCTTTTCGGAATCTCTCCTATTTTTAGATCAAAAACCTAATCCTTTCTTGTCTTTTCGGAATGTCTAATATTTTTGGATCAAAACCATAATCCTATGTTTTCTTTTCGAATGTATACTATTTTTAAGTTTTGAATCAAAGTACTAATCATTTGCTTTCTTTTCGGAATGACTCATTTTTTTAATCAAACCCATAATCCTACGTTTTCTTATAATAATGTCTCCAATTTTTCAATCAAAATAGTAATCTTACGTTTTCTTTTTGAATGTCTCATATTTTACAATCAAACACCAAATTATATATATTTTTTTTTCCAAATGTCTACTATTTTAGAATCAAAACAATAATCCTATATTTTTTCAATAAAAACCCTAATCATATTTTTTAATCAAACCCTAATCCTTAGTTTTGTTTTAGGAATGTCTCAATTTTTTGAATCGAAACCCTAGTCCTATCTTTCAAAAATCTAAACCTTTGTCTCATTTCTTTCAATCAAAACCCCAATGTTATGTTTTATTTTCTTAATGTCGCATATTTATCAGTTTTAAATCAAAACACTAATCTTATGTTTTCTTATAGTAATGTCTTCTATCTTTTAGTGCTCGTTTGGCATTATTGATAAATCTTTGTTTTTGTTGCCAATTCCAAATTTTGGAAACAAAATAAGAAAAACACGTTTGGTAAGGTGTTTTTGTTTCCAAAAATTTTGAAAACAACATCCTTGTTTCCAAAAAAAGTGAAAACAAACTTTTTATGTTTTTAACTTTTTTGGAAACATTTTCGAAACTTTTCCTCCCACTATTAAACATTTCCTCTTCTACTCCTCTCTCTCTCTCTTCTTATTTTTAATTCCTTTTATTATTTATTAGTTATTTTTAAAAAATATCAATTGTTTTTTACAAATTAATACTTATAATTTAAAAAAAATGTATATTTAAGAAAACTATTTATAAAATTATTATTTGGGCTTGATATTTTACAAGTTAGTTTATATACTACAAAAAACTATAATATTACAATGTATTTATGAAATTTGTTGTTTTACCCTTGATATCTATAAACTAGGATAAAACATATATAACATATATATTAAATTTTGTAAGGCAAACCCCAAAATATTTTTTTAGTTTCAAATGGTACAATTTTCATAAGATTTTTTTACCATAAAATACTCAGTATATATTATTAGTTTTATTTAATAATAAAATCAAGTAAACTACTAAAAAAAATAAATTTTTATAAAAAATTTAAAAATATGAATTTGAAAAAAATGATAAAAAACCATCATAATAATATAATAATTTTGTGCTAATCAAACATATTTTTGTTTTTAGTTTTTTAAAATACACAATAATTAGTGTATCCAAACATGTTTTTCGTTTTCAAAAAATTGAAAATAAAACAAAAACAAAACATAAAAAAAAGAAAAGCGAAACAAAAACAAAAAACAAAAAACAAAAACAATGCCAAACGACCCCTTAGTTTTTAATCAAAACCCTAATCCTTTGTTTTCTTTCGGAATACACCCTATTTTTGAATAAAAAAAGTAACCCTTTCTTTCTTTTCAGAACATCTACTATTTTTGGAATTAAAGTCCTAACATTGTGTTTCCTTATAGTATTGTCTCATAGTTTTCAATCAAAACACTAATCCTATAATTTCTTTTTGGAATGCTAACTATATTTGAATCAAAACCTTAGTCTTATGTCTTTTTTGGGGAATGTCTACTGTTTTTGAATCAAAACCTTAATCCTATATTATTTTCTTTTGAAAATGTCCCCCATTTTTCAATTTTTAATCAAAACCATAAATCTATGTTTTATTTTAGAAATGTCTCCAATTTTTCAATCATAATCCTAATTATATATTATCTTTTAGAAATGTCTCATATTTTTCAATCAAAATGCTAATAGTCTGTTTTCTTTTCAAAAAGTCTACTATTTTTTAATCAAAACCCTAATCCTATGTTTTCTTATAATAATTTCTCCAATTTTTCAATCAAAACCCTAATCCTATGTTTTTTTTTCGGAATGTCTACTATATTTGAATCAAAACTCTAATCCTATGTTTTCTTTTCGAAGTGTCTGCTATCTTTTAATAACAACCCTAATCCTATGTTTTCCATTTGGAATGTGTCATATTTTTTAGTTTTCAATCAAAACTATAATCCTTTGTTTTCTTTTCTGAATGTCACCTACTTTTTAATGAAAACCGTAATCCTTTAATTTCATTTTAGAATGTCTACTATTTTTGAATCAAAACCCTAATCCTATGATTTCTTAGAGTAATGTATTCATTTTTTTGGAAAAACAGGACACATTACTATTAAAAAGATATAAAAAGATATAAAAAGATATAAAATCATATTTATTATCCCGCCATTTCTTTCCTAAAGACTTAAGCACATAGTCTTTTGGGATTTCAAGAACAAATCGTGTCTATTTGAAAACCAAAAATAATTTCAACCAAAATATTATGACCTTAATAAGATTGTTTTGTAAATAAAAACATGTTATGTATAACACAAATTTAAGCAAAAAAGTATACCTCGATGAAGTTTAATAGTTCATCCTTCAATGTTTTTGGCACTTTATGCCAACTCTTGTATTGAAGACCAATCTTCTGGCTAGATTAAGCAATTATACCTAGGAATGAAGAGAACAATTGTGCCACGGCCCCAATTGGTTGTCCAAGCTAGTTCGCAGTGACCAACACTTTTTCTTCTTGACGCAGTGCCGACAACTCCTTCAAAGTTTTTTGCCCTCTTGCTTTACAGCGGCCCTCATTGTCAACTGCAACAATTCATGTACCCATTTGTCAAGACAAAATGGTTTAATCCATTACATAAAAAGTTGTATTTGGAAATCAATTGCACAAAATACCTGTTTTAACATTAACCACTAGACTGGTATTTTCAAGTATGTTACCATGGTATTCATTTTCATCATCTCTATTATGGTTTGAATCAGTATTTGATGAACGAGTTGAGGTGCGAGGTTGAGCATCAGGCATTTGAGCTGTTGAAATCTCACCTTCATTATTTGTAGTACCATTGTGACTAGTATTTGTTTCAAATCGGATTATTTTCATATCCTTCAATTTTGATCTTGGCATCTTGATGTTGTCTACATCACCTCATAATGATAGGTATATAGTAAACAAGAATAAATTATAAAAAATAAATGTTCAAGTTAACTAATTGGTATTAATGGAATCATGTCAGATTAGCAACTTGTTATTCACTTCTTCTAGTGTAGTAACAATTGGTTCAATGAACTTGGGTAAAAAGGGTAAAAAAGGAAACATCTTTCTGTATGATTAAAATAATACTAATTAGTCCTTCATACATGTAAATGTATGGATTAGATTCAGATGATTTTCTATAACTGACAACTCCTCCATTAAAATGAAAGTTAGCTTAGTTCATGGAAGCTAGACTTATGGCTTAATGGATATAATATAGCTAGTCTATATATGCAAACAAAACTAATCTTTATTGAACATATTTTGGTTTATTTCGGTTTGGTGTGAACGTGTATATGTTAACCTGCATGCATGTATTTTTTATTTGATCAAGTAGATGAATATATTTCATTTCTGTAAATTAATCAAGTGAAATACATGGTAATAGCTGAAGACAAGAAGAATTCATGGTTCTCGTTTTATATTCCAAAAATAGAAAGGTCACCATTCATAAGCAATGATCAAAGGTAGGAAAATAAAGGCAGGTCAATTAAACAACACTTAAGCAGTCAAACTATGACCATATCTTCATTAATTCATGATGAACAACATCAAGTGGGTCAAAACCTCCAACTATTGTTTCCTTGTTCATTCATTCCAGGCTGCTTCTGAATTATATATATATATATATATATGATATTTGAAACTAAAAAGATCTCATCCAAGTGAAGCTACAGAAAGAAGTGCTACAGTTTCCAATTCACCTGGGAAGTATGTTATCCTTCACGAGTTGGATCTTGAAGATGATAGATAATATTTGGCATCTCATACTACTTTCTTAAAGCATCAAGGTAATTTCAAGGGAAGTTGGTTCCTTTTTAGCTGTCAATAGTTCCATTCTATGAGAGGAATATATCACTTTCAACAATTCATACAATCACTCACCTTTTGTGATCATCATTGACTAATTTCACATTTATTTCATTTGCTCCAACTGCTGAACTGATGGAGTTAAATGTGCAATGACTACAGGGAATTCGATGACACCCTTAATATTCCTCAAATTATCACAGCATATGTCTTATCTTATGCTATACAGTATCCTCAGATTATTTTTAACTCTGGTGGGAATGTCATGAGCTTAAAAATTCTCTGATTGTCTAGAAAGATATACTGCATATTAAGCTCTAGATTGCTATATGATCTCCAACTTCACGTCTTCATTTATTGAAAACAATTGTTATTAGATAAATTCTAAGAGTTCATTGTTTTCTAACAAGTTACTTGACACATTCTACAAGAATTTTAATTTTAGTTCAATCTTCATCCATTTTAGGTTAAACTTCACGGCAATTTTCTGATATTTGAATCTATAAATGGTGTATATTTTAAGCTGGTTCTATCTATTCTATATCGATTTGTGCAATTATAGTAGGATGAATAGATGACACACAGTCCATTAAATTGCATATTAAAATTGGTTCTCTAATCATATATTTACATCACAAAAAGTTTGTTGCAGTTTGTATTTTTAATAAAAATTCATGTTTGTATTGAAGTAAGAGAACATGACAGATAGCACTCACTACCACGTGACTATGAAACTCTAGTCTCAATCTCAAATTTAGCCCATCAATATTTCAGTCATAGTTGACAAAGAACAAAAAAACTTTATTTCTAAGTTGATCTTTAGTTGTTGATCTGCTTGAATCTGAGAACCTACCAAGAAAAGGAAAAGGATTAGCTACTCTGCAGCAAGATTCTGAACATGATCAGTAAGACACAAGAACCAAATAAAAAACAGAGAAAAGACATAATAATTCCAAGACACAAAGGGAAGTATGAGGTAGAAAGTAGATCCAAAAACATTAATAAGTTCGCATAGCAACAAAACAATACAGTATTCAACTGGAAATGTCTCTAACAAGGTACTAGTTGGACTCTTTTAGATAACCATGAATGATGAAATCATCAAATACTTAATCAAAAATAAATGACATAAACAAAATCTAAATCGAACTCAAACTACTAAGTTTATTTGAATATGATATTTGAATCTGTAAACGGTGTATATTTTGAGCAAGTTCTATCTATTTTACATTGATTTGTGCAGTTAATTTATTCTTGGTGCTGTTCATGTGAAATAAATAATTCTTATAGTTTCCTAGCATATGAGATCATAGATAGGTGACAAAGTCGAAGCGCAGCAAAATATAGGCACAATCAAAATCAGCATATGAGATGAGTGGAAAATTAGAGAGGGAAAATGAGGCCATCTGTATGTACAATTAGTTAATGCCATATAAGCACATTTCATGTCCCAAAAAAAAACATCCTATAGAGTTTTGCATTACATTAGATGAGTGGAGATAAATAGCGATAGAAAATGAGGCCAAATATGGATAGAATTTATTTAATATAGGTTCCATGAGCAGCTATGCACATAAAAGATGTTTCCACATGGTAGTAGATTATCCCAAAATTGTTTCTGATAATGTGATATAAGTCTCTTAGATAGCGCACTGCCATTTCCCCCTAATACCATCTATTAATACTCAAATTTCAAGCTCTTCAAATTCTATATTTGCAATACATTTACCACTGTTGACCAATCCACTTAGCATCAATAACTTGTTTCAGACCATTTTTCTTGGTATTGTTCCATCAATTTTTTTTGTGACAAAATTTCTTTAGTTAATGGTACTATTTACTTTATTAATTGATCCACATGCTTATTTAAGTTGACATTGCTCTGTCAAGTTTTTCAGCTGGATATATAACTTAATATGATCTTTGGTATAGACCTCTGAGAGTAGCTCACCTATCTCCTAGTAAAAGTCCCAAAAATAATCATGTAAGCCAAGCACTTTGGGATCATTATCAAGCTTACATTAGTATGAAAACAAATAAATTTGGAAAACAAATCTCCTCACTTTGTTCCCAATCTCTTCAACACACATTGGGACCCCCTAACAGACCCACAACGAAGACTCCACATTCTTTGATGTTTTCTCATTCCAAGTTCATAGCCATGAGTCATGACTTATGACCAGTCCATTTAATAATGAAAACAAAATGATAAATAAATAAATAAATATTTAATTAATGACATTAACAAATAGTTCAACATTATAAATTAGTAGATCAAGAGAGAAAATGAGAAGAAAACTCCACATTCACAACCCTTTAATATGAGTGGTTATCAGCTGAAATCCATAAGACACTAGGTCCTCAAATTCGAATCTTTGAGGACAAAAAAAACACCCAACTATAATCGCTTTAGCTTTTTTCATGTCATCCAACATTCTTTCCATTTTCAATTTATAACTTGTGCAACCATCACCTTGCACTATTGTTACTGTTCCATAACACAAACTGGACAAGTTTGGAACAAACCACATATAACCTTGCATCAGATTTGGCTTACAACAACACTTATCAAAACATGAACATAATCTAAGTGGAAAAATAGATGAAATTGCTACTAAGATGACTATTATGATTGTTTATATCATACATAATCATCCAAACTAGAAAGTAGTTGCAAAAGCTAATAGATACTCATATGAAGAGAAACCAAAGTGGAAAGCACAAGAATCATGTGTGTGTGTTGTTATATTGAACTAGTTTTAGAGGTATTACATATTTCACAAAGAACTGAGACGAAATGTGAGGTCTCTTCAACTTGACCATAACACAAAAAAGACGGAATGCAAATATAGGGTTTGAAAAGGATTACCAGAGAGCAAAATGGAACTGCAATTTTCTTGAAATGGTCAAAACAATAGAAACAAATTCCACCTGATTATTTCCAGATTAAGAACACAGAAGTTACTATACAGCCTGAAGTGAAAAATACAGCTTCAGACACAAACAATAATTATAATTATCCAGAATTAGCTCAATTGAGGATAAACTATTACCTTCTTTCACTGATTTGCTTATATGTTGAGAAAACTATTTACGCATTCAAACATGCCAAGAATAATCCAGACTCATTAGGCAAACCAACAAAGCATGGGTTGTTCCTTCAAATTATGAAAGAAATATTGGGTTTGAATTGCATAGAACTTGCTGAAATAACTATTTAGAACACTGACAATTAGCTTAATAAAACATAAACAAGAGTGCATGGTTATTACAAAGAATACAAGGATAAAACATACAGGTGGAACTTCAGACTAATTGTAAAACTAGTTAGTTGTATTTTTTGAAATGCAAATTGCACTACTGTGTTTCTAGACTTCTCTTAGGATTCTATGGTCAAGAGATATGAAGAGATTCATCTAAATATTCTATGAATAGAACACTTCGAATCAGACTGAGAAATGGGTGACGCAAACTTGTGGATTGGAAGATAAACTTCAAAAATAGAATTGTCGAGAGAGCATTTGAGATCCATTTCAACTGAAATAGAATGCATTGTCCATTGCATGCCCTCCAATTTTGTGAGTTGCCTTTTTTGCAATTTGAACATCAAAAGAAACTAAGATAGATTAAGCAATGGATTAAAAAGGTAAATATACCTTTACAATGTCATGGTATTGTCTTGCAATGGTATCAAAATGTGGGTCAACACCGTGATACTCTCGGAGACGTGTAACCTGCCAGAAGAATAGCATGGTATTAGATTACTAACTCTAATATTTACTGGATTATTAGAACATAAGAACATAGAAACATACAACCTTGTTGTAAGCAATAGATGCTTCTTCTGTAGCCTCCATAAGATACTTGCTACAAGGTTAAGAAAGATGGAAGATTAAGCGAAATCATTGCACTTAAATAACAATATATTCAATGTTGAGTAAGAAATTAAATATTGTTTCTTATGCAAAGCAGGTACAGATCTTTGGTGTAAGTATCACGCAAGAGAAGATACTCTGAAACCTTGTTGGTAGAAGTTCAATGGCTAGGAAGACTATGTTGTTGAAGTAATATGTAAAAGTTCAATTATATATATTGAGATACAATATTACGAACAAAAGAGAACATGAAAATGGAACTTTTTGCCAAACAATTCCAACAGAATTTTACATAACAGCCATGTCTCACTACTTGTTTATTCTTTATTGACTCTTGACATCTTCACGAATCCATTGGTCACCATCATTAGAATATGAAATTCTTTCACACTACAAATTAAATGATGATATGATACGCTTTCGAATAACTTAACAAAAGATAATAAAAAATATAAAGTAAAAAGAATACATAAAACTCACACTATAAATTATGAATTTGGAAAATTGTAACTCATCATACTAGTACAAAGTAATTTACCTTTTATTAAGCCGCATAGACATCCTTATTGACATCATCACAAACCCATTGCTCATCATCATTAGAAGATAAAATCCCTTCACTACTAGTAGGAAAACAATCAGTTTGAGGACCGCTTTCTGTCGATGCATCACCCATGTCATATACTTCCCTGGCTTGATTGTGTATCACAACATACCATCCACATTCAGTGAGATCTTTACTATAGAATACTTGCTTCACTTGTCATGAAAATACATAAGGCTCATCGATGACATTAGCACCCGTGTGGATTAATCTTTAAAAATTCACAATGGTAAATCCATATTTATCTTTCTTGATACCTCGACTATTATTAATACCATCCTAATCACATCGAAACAACACAACTTTGAATTTCTGAAAGTAATCTAGCTCAATTATGTCATTCAAAATCCTGTAATAGTCAACATTTCCTTTCACGGGGTTAGCATCACTTGCACTTTCATAACTCATTGGTGAAGAATTAACAACGCATCTAGAATTAACAACGCTTGACTATTCAGTTTGGTCCTTCTGCAAGGAACCTAACTTCTTTTGTCACATCTCTTCCACGAGAAACCTTGGAAATCGAGTCAATATATGTATGGAATTAAAAAGGAAAGAATTTATAGAGTATTATGTTTCTAATTTTGAGCACTTACAACTTTCGCTAAACATTAATGAAAAGTTTTAAAAAACTGCATATCAACATCACGATTGACTAAACGGCGACCACGCATTTGTTGTCTCAAGATATTCTTGTACTCACTACAATCATGTGCTTGTGCCAATGATTTAGCATCGAATTCTGCAATTTCAAATTTGCCAATTTTATTGTCCACGACTATGAAATAAATAAGCTTCCCCAAGTGCCTCATCATGAACTTCTCCCAAATTCCTTGATGGTTTATCAAATATTGTTTCAACATCCTCCAGATATCGGGAACAAAAAGTCACACATTCCTCAGCCAAATAACCTTCGGCAATAGAACCTTCAGGACATCTCTTGTTCCGCACATAGTTCTTTAACTTTAGCAAAAACCTAAAACATGTATGTCATGTCAACTAAAGAATAAATTTAATTCTTACTAATAATAACTAAGTCTATAGTAGAAAATTGTTACCGTTTAATTGGATACATTATCTGTAATGGACAGGTCCACCAAGTTTGGCTTGTAATGGACGGTGGATAAGCAAATGGAACATTATAGTGAAGAAAGATGGTGGAAAAATCTTCTGTAATTGACATAAAACCATCGCTGCTCGATATTGAAGTTTGTCGAGCTCTTCAACCTTATGAACCTTAGCACAGAGAATTTTGAATATATTGCAAAGCTCGAAAATGAAACACATCACTTGTTTTGATGATGATAAGTGTAAAGCAATTAGAATCAAATCATGGAGAAATATATGATGATCATGTGATTTTAGAGAATGCAGCTTTCATTCTTTTTGGTTCACGCATCTTGATATATTTGAGGAATAACCATCTGGAACTTTAATGTCCTTCAAGACTTGGCAAAACACATCTTTCTCCCCTTTTGTCAATGAATAAACATCTGGAGGCAACTTTGTTCTTCCATTAGGAAGATATTCAGGATGAAGAGCATGACCAATTCCCATATCTACCAAATCAAGTCTGGCTTTCAAATTATCCTTCAATTTGGCATCAACATTAAGCATGGTTCCAATAATATTTTTACAGACATTCTTCTCGATGTGTATCACATCTAGATTATGCCACTGAAGAAGATGCTCCCAATATGGTAAATAAAAAAATATACATCTCTTTTTCAACAATTCTGCTTCATGTGATTCATCTTCTTCCTTGTCCATGACACTATCTTCTTGAAAATTGGATTCTTGCCTCTATCTTTCAATTGAGCTGCTAGAAGTCTTTAATTTTCTTTTCCATGTTTCATTCACTTCCCATAGCTATATTGCACATCATTTAACATCAACAAGATGTCTGACCGACTTGTAGATAGAGGAGCCTCATGTAGCTATAAGGTACCATCAAATAGATGTTTTTGGAGCCTATATGGATGATCTTTTGCTAACCACCTTCGATGTTCCATATAACAAAACTTTTGTCCATTGGATAACCATCTTGACGATGTTTCTATAGCACAACATGGGCAAGCGTACTTCCCCTTCATGCTCCAACCAGATAAAATTGCATAAGCATGGAAATCATTTATTGCCCACATTAGAGCAGCTCGCAAATAAAAATTACCAGACAATCCCAAAACACAAGATAGCATAATAGTTTTGATTCAAACCTGATAGAACACATTCTAAAAAGAAAATATAGGATTAGAATTTTGATACAAAAATAGCAGACATTCTGAAATGAAAAGAAAGGATTAGGTTTTTGATTTGAAAAAAGGGAACATTGTGAAAATAACACATATGTTAGGATTTTGATTCGAAACTAATAAATAGGAAACATTAAGAAAAGAAAACATAGGATTTGGGTTTTGTTTGCAAAATAGGGGACATTTTGAAATGAAAACATAGGATTAGGGTTTTGATTCATATATAGTTAGCGTTTCGAAAAGAAAACGTAGGATTTGGGTTATGATTGAAAAATAGGAGCCATTACTCTAATAAAACATAGGATTCGAATTTTGATTAAAAAATAGTAGACATTCCAAAAACAAACAATAGAATTATTGTTTTGATTGAAATATATTAGGGATTCGAAAAAGAAAACAGAGGATGAGTGTTTTGATTGAAAAATATGAGACATTCCACAAATAAAACATATGATTAGGGTTTTCAATAAAAAAAGCAGAAATACTCAAACAAATCATAAGATTAGAGTTTTGATTAAAAAATAGGAAGTACTAAAAAAAATTAGGATTAGGATTTTGACTTAAAAATACGAGACATTAACAAAAGAAAACATAGTACTCTTGTTTGCGTGCAGAATTAGAGATATTCTGAAAAACAAACATAACATAATTGTTTTGATTCAAATACAGTACAGAATCCAAAAAGAAAATATAGGATTACGGCTTTGATTGAAAAATAGGAGATATTACTATAAGAACACATAGTATTATAATTTTGACATAAAAATAAGAGACATTACTATAAGAAAACATAGGAATAGTGATTTAATTCAAAAATAGTCGACATTATAAAAAGAAAAGAAAAATAAGGTTTGGGTTTTCACTGAAAAATATGAAACATTTCGAAAAGAAAACATAAGCTAAGATTTTTGATTGAAAAATAGGAGACATTACAAAAATAAAACACTGGATTAGGGTTTTAATTAAAACCAAAAAATAGGGGCATTTGCAAAAGAAGACATCAGTTTAGGGTTTTTCTTAAAAAATAGGACTTCGACAAGAAAACATAGAATTAGGTTTTTAATTGAAAAATATGAGACATTACTAAAATAAAAAAATTGGATTAAGGTTTTGATTAAAACCAAAAAATAAGGGCATTTCCAAAAGAAAAATCGGATTAGAGTTTTTATTGAAAAATAGGTCTTCGAAAATAAAACATAGGATTAGGTTTTTAACTGAAAAATAGGAGACATTACTAAAATAAAAAAATTGGATTAAGGTTTTGATTCAAATATAGTAGGCTTTCTGAAAATAAAACATAGGATTGATGTTTTTAAATAAAAATAGGAGACATCACCATAAGAAAACATAGGATTAGGGTGTTGATTCAAAAATGGCTAACATTCCGAAAATAAAACATAGGATTAAAGTTTTGAAAGATAAATAGGAGTCATTATCATAAGAAAACATAAGATTAGGGTTTTGATTCAAAAATAGTCAACATTCCGAAAAGAACACATAGGATTAGGATTTTGTTTGAAAAATAGGAGGCATTCTGAAAGAAAATATAGGATTACGGTTTGATTAAAAAATATGAGACATTCCGAAAAAAAAATATCGCATTACGGTTTTGATTAAAAACTAGCAAACATTCTCACAACAAAAGATAGGATTAGGGTCTTTATTCAAATATAGTAGGCATTCCGAAAAGAAAACAAAGGGTTAGGGTTTTGATTCAACCAGGAAGATAGCGCACATTACAAAAGGAAAGCATAGGATTAGGGTTTTGATTCAAAAATAGTAGCCATGCTGAAAAGAAAAGCAAGGATTAAGTTTTTGGTTGAAAAATAGGTGACATCCTGGAAGGACAATATAGGTTATAGTTTTGATTCAAATATAGTAGACATTGTGAAAACAAAACATAGTATTACGGTTTTGCTTGAAAAATAGGAGATATCACTACAAGAAAATATTGGATTAGGGTTTTGAATGATAAATATTAGACATTAACATAAAAAAACATAGAATTAGGGTTTTGATTGAAAAATATGAGTCATTTCTAAAAGAAAAAATAGGATTAGGGTTTTGATTGAAAAATAGGAGACATTAATAAAAGAAAACATAGGAATAAGATTTTGAATAAAAAAATCTAGACATTCTGTAAAGTAAACATAGGATTATGGTTTTGATTGAAAAATAGGACACATTACTATAAAAAAACAAAAGATTAGGATTTTAATTAAAAATTGAAAATTGGGGACATTTCGAAAAGAAAACATAGGATTAGAATTTTGATTGAAAAATAGTAGGCATTCCAAAAAAAAAACATAGGATTAGCATTTTTTTTTTTTCAAAAATAGCGGGCATTGCAAAAAAAAAGGATAGGATTAGGTTTTTGATTGAAAAATAGGAGCCATTCCTAAATGAAAACATAGGTTATGGTTTTGATTCAAAACTAATAAATAGGAGTCATTCCAAGAAGAAAACATAGGACGATTGTTTTGATTTAAATATAGTAGGAATTCCGAGAAGAAAATATAGGATTAGGGTTTCTATTGAAAAATAGGTGGCATTACTATATGAAGGCAGAGGATTAGGGTTTTAAGTCTAAAATAGTAGACATTCAAAAAAGAAAAATAGGATTTGGTTAATCTCTACTATTAGTGTTTCGACTTATAGGTTGATTGAGAAATATGGGACATTTTGAAAAGAATACATAGGATTAATGTTTTGATTGAAAAATATGAGACACTAATATAAAAAAAAATAGGATTAGTGTTTTGATTCAAAAATAGTAGACTTTTCAAAAAGAGAACATAGGAAATTTAGGAAAGAAAACATGGGATTAGGGTTTTCATTAAAAACCAAAAAATAGGGAACATTTCCAAAAGAAAACATAGGATTTGGGTTTTGATTGAAAGATAGGATTAGTAATGTTTCCATTCAGAAATGTCTCTTTTTTTCAAAAAGATGAGACATTTCGAAAGAAAGCCATATGATTAGGGATTTGATTAAAAACCAAAAAGTAGGCGAAATTTAAAAAAGAAAACATAGAATTATTGTTTTGATTAAAAAAATGAGAAATTCCGAAAAGAAAATGTCAGATTAGGGCTTTGATTCAAACTTAAAAATGGGACACATTCCGAGAAGAGACCACAATATTAGGGGTTTGATCAAAAAATAGTTGACATTCGGAAAGAAAACAAATTATTAGGTTTTTGATTTAAAAATAGGAGACATTCCGAAAAGAAAATATAAGATTAGGGTTTTAATTCAAAAATAGAAGATATTCCAAAAAAAAAGAAAGGAGTAGGGTTTTGATTAAAAAATAAAAGACATTCCGAAAAGAAAATATAAGATTAGGGTTTTGATTCAAAAATAGAAGATATTCTCAAAAGAAAAGATTGGAGTAGGGTTTTGATTGAAAAATATGGGACATTTCGAAAAGAAAACATAGGATTAGGTACTGATTGCCATCATGTTCCTCTTGTTTTCTATGACACATGTGTACTGATTGTCTTCATCCTTTCTTGTAGAACACGCCTCGAAAACACATTGCATCCAAGATGCCCAGAACTGAGGTCTCCACTCTTGGCACTAACTACGTGCCTATCTTTCATACTAAGTCGTACTAGGATCACTATACACGACTCTCTCGTCGCCATTTCGGCGAGTTGAGGGAAATTAATTTGGATGTTCTCCATGAGGTTGGTTTGGAGACAGAGGTTCAGCAGTTATTTAGCGCTGTAGCCTGGCAGCAATTATTCCAGATCACTGAAAACACTTATGAGTAGTTGGCGCTTGGGGTGCTTGCCACGTTTGAATTATCTAGGGGACTGTTGCATTTCAATGTGCCAATTTCAACCAGTTTTAGACTTTTGGTGCGATGCAGCAGATGAGTCTCACTGACTTTTCTATTTTGCTAAGTCTTTAAAACACAGAGTTCACTTAAACTCCTGAATACGATTCACTATTGATCTCCCCGCCAACTCGAGAGTCACTAGAGGACGCTTGGAGGTGGTTGAGTACTTCTCCTACTTATGATCCTCGCCATACCAAAGCCACCATCCTCCTCACTCGGACACTCCGATATATCAATTTCATCCTCTATCACACTTTGGCAGGGCGTGGTGACATCACTGGGTCATTAGTCTCTGTAACTTTAACTTTCTCCTGAGCATGATGGATGGATTCTACCTGCATTTTTGTTATGAGGTCGCTATCTCCATCTCCCATCAGGAGACCCTTGCATGGGCACCCTCTTTGTCGGCCCCTACATCATGCGTCTGTTCAAATGCATACGCATTCTGCAAGGGAAAGACATGTTAATGGTAGTGGGCAGTGTTGCGTCTATGACCCTTGAGACACTAAGGTTGATGTAGATGTTTCAGCATGTCTATACTACCAAGGGGATCGAGTACTACACCGACAGCACTCTGATACTCTCCCGACCGTTGCCCCTGCTGATGTTACTCTCTCTTCCCAACGGGCTGCTACCATTTCTCGATATCGGTCGCGTTCACTACCTCATGCCTCCTCTGGTCACCTAGACTAGGTTACCAGTACCTCAGCAGCATTCATGTGGGCAAAGATGAGTGTGGCACGTATTGCTAAGCATTTAGGTGTGCGACTATCTCCTGAGCCGGTTTCTCCTTTGTGACCCATGCGTCATATTGGGGTTGATACATCTGATTTGGTGTCTCCAACCAGCTTGACTTTTTTTGGGGATGATTCTTAGGCCAAGAGCGCATCTTTCCAAGCACCACAGCACCAGTCCCCTCTCCTATTGCTATTCTTGTGCTTTTACTTCCATCGTTTGTAATCAGTTAGCAAGGGGAGTCCCCTGCTACATTTTGGTTTGCTTACTTTTGCTTTGATTTTCTATTTTGATTTTTTGTTATATTTAGTCTATTATATGTTATTTTGATTTCCCTAGTTTCACCTGTGTCTCTCCACTCATCTCAGGGATTGTGTGGTTGCTTGGAGTTGGATAGCACACACGTTAAGAGCGGCACCATCGCTCTCCGTGGTCAAGAAATTCACTTTAATCCTCCCTTCCTTTATAAATGTTGTTCTCAATTTTTGTACATGCCATACATTTCTACATGAAGGACAATGTAGTATTTAAGTGTGGGGAAGGATTGCATGCATGCCTTATGGTTGACTACTTTGCTAATAATGATTAATGATTACTTTGTTGGAAATTCTTAAACTTAGGGGAACATGTGTGTTAGTGACCTAATCAGAGCCAAAATGTAGACTCTCTTTTACTCTAAATACCTAGGACCTCATCAATTTGCTCTAATTGTGGAGCCACATGTCCTAGGATGATAACCTTTTGCTTAGGACCAAGTTTAGTTCATTTGATGAAAAAAACTGGAAGTCAGATTCCTGAATTGGATGCCCTACCAGTTAATTTTAAAATTTTGTATGTTAAAAGATGGTAGAAAGAGCTATCACCTTAGTAGAGTGGAAGCCACTCTTGAGTAGTCAAATTTTGGGAATTACAAGTGTAAATCTGATGACCTACCAAGGGAAAAGGCTACCTAGCTCTAGGGTCTATGAAGCTACTACCCATTGCGTCTAGTTCGAATAATGGTCAATTAGCATAGGTTAGTTCCTAGAGACATTGGGGCACTCAAATTATGGGGTTTTCACACACGCATGAGGTCTTTAAAGTAAAAGTGTAACCTTTTATTGTGTATGATTATTGGACTAACCCTTGTGGTTTCCCTTATGCTTGAGAATTTTCCAGTCTCCTGAGATCAGAAATATTGCACTCATCCTTCCTTTTAATGAGTGATCAGAGATTACTTGAGGACAAGCAAACATTCAAGTGTTGGGGAATTTGATGAGTGCATTTCATATCATATTTATTTTCACTTAATTCATTATTTTACTCTTCCTTTAGAATAATTTTGTGCATATTCAGAGCTATTCGGAGCTATTCGGAGCTATTTTGGGGTTTGAAGTAATTTGAAAGTGAATTGGGTGATGAAACGAGCAAAGAACAAAGATATTTGCTAAGTGCTCAAGCTAAACATGGGCAGAGCACGATCGTGCTCTGTCCCACTAATTATCTCTGCTTTTGAGGAATACCCAGCCAAAATGCAAGCAGGAGGGTGCTCTCAGCCCGAACACAATCCGGCACGAGCATGTTCTACCCATCGAAAAATTTCGATTTAAAGGCGTTCGCTTAACACGAGATGCACGCTTCACTCACTTCTAGCACGATCGCATTCAAGTGAAACACGGTCCACACATGATCGTGCTTTCTCCTATTAGAAAATCAAGGCGAGTGCTAAGCTAATTCACATGAAAGCCCAACCTAGGATACACGGTCTAACCACAACTGTGTTTAGCCGTGTGGAGCCCAAAATTGTCCTTTTAACTCCAGCTTTTAGGGTTTCACTCTGATCTTTGTTCTAGGATTCTTCTCTCCACCCATACTACTTTAAGGAGAGTGAAGATCATGGTTCACCACACCTTCTAAGGGGATCAAGGGCAAGTCAGAGGCACAAGGGAAGTGGGGTTAGCATATCGGAGCTCGACTAGGAAGATTATCTTGTGATTAAGGGAGTCATGTCTACTTCCTTTGGTTCTTTCTCTTTATCTTCCTCGATGTACCCGTTCATGAAGAGCTAACCATCCACGGTGCCCCAAGACGTGAACTATGATGCTTTGTATGCTTTGACTACTTGCTTTTAATATTTACAAAGTTCTTTTGATTCATGTGTTAAATCTCGTGTTGCATAACTCGATGAGTTTGATGTGCATAGTTGCTTTGGTAAACTTGGTGTAGGGATTGCCATAGTTGTTGTTACCTTGTGTGATTGCAAAACTCGATGTGTTTGAAATGCACAGTTATCTTGCAAAACTTAGTGTATGTGAGCACCATAGATGCAACATCGCTTTTGAGCACACACTTAAATCTTAAAATGTACCTGGTAGACCTTAGAAGCAAGTCAACATGCTACAAGTCCAGTCCCTGAGGTTCGATAACCCTACACCTCATAGGGGACCACTGTATTACTTATATGCGACCCGTACACTTGCGCAGATTGCATAAACCCTAATCCTATATTTTCTTTTTCAGATTAGAGGACATTCCAAAACCCCTAATTGTAAGTTTTTCATTTCGGAATGCGTCATATCTTTTCATAATGCCTCGTATTTTAGAATCAATGCCCTAATAATTTCTTTTCTTTTATGAATGTCTCGCTATTTTTTTATCAAAGCCATAATCTTATGTTTTTCTTTTTGGGAATGTCTACTCGATTAGAATCAAAAACCCCTAACGATATGTTTTTTTATAGTAATGTCTCCAATTTTTTAATCAAACCCTAATCCAATGTTTTCTTTTCAAAATGCCTATTATATTTGAATCAAATCCCTAATCCTATGTTTTCGAATGTCACCCTATCTTTCAATCGAACTTGAATCCTTTGTTTTCTTTTGTTAATATCTCCTATTTATTAGATTTCAATGAAAACTCTGATCCTATCTTTCAAAAATAGGGTTTTTCTTTTCCGTAATGTCGCCTATTTTTTTCAATCAAAAAACCCTAATCTTATGTTTTCTTTACGAAATGCCTACTATATTTGAATCAGAACCTGAACCTATATTTTTCTTTCATAATGTATACAACTTTTTTTTAATCAAACCCTAATCTTATCTTTTGTTTTGGAAAAGTCCCCTATTTATCAATTTTGAATAAAAAACCCTAACCTATATTTTCTTTTCAGAATGTCAACTATTTTTTAATCAAAACCCTATTCCTATGTGTTCTTTTCTTGATGTCTACTATTTTTTAATAAAAACCCTAATGTTATGTTTACTTTTTGTAATGCCTCCTATTTTTAAATCGAAACTCTAATCCTATGTTTTCTTTTCGCAATGTCTACTTTTTTTATAATCAAAACCCTAATCATTTATTTCGTTTTAGTAATGTGTCCTACTTTTCAATAAAATGCTAATCCTATGTTTTCTTTACGGAATACCTACTATATTTTGAATCAAAACCTTGATCCTATGTTTTTTTCTTAATATCTCCTATATATCAGTTTTGAATCAAAAAGCAAACCCTACATCAGAATTTCTCTTTTTTTGCATCATAACCCTAATCCTACCTTTTGTTTTGGGAATCTTTGCCTAAGTTTCCCTTTTGGAATGTCTCATATTCTTCAATCAAAACTCTAACCCTATATTTTCTTTTCGGATTAGGGGATATTATGAGATTCTAATTCTAAGTTTTCTTTTCGGAATGCCTACTATCATTTTGGAATGTCTCCTATTTTAGAGTGAAAACCCAAACCATTTCCTTTCCTTTCCGAATGTCTTCTATATTTTTATCAAAACCATAATCCTATGTTTTCTATATTTTTGTATCAAAAAGCTAATCCTATTTTTTCTTATAGTAATGACTCCTATTTTTCAATCAAAACCTAATCCTAATCCTAATCCTATGTTTCCATTTCGGAATGTCTCCTAACTTTCAATCAAAATAATCCTTTGTTTTCTTTTCATGATGTCACCTATTTATCAATTTTAATTCAAAACCCTAATCCTATATTTCAAAAATGGGATTTTCTTTTCATAATGTCTCCTATGTTTCAATCAAACCGCTAATCCTATGTTTCTTTTTTAGAATGCCTACTATATTTGAATCAAAACCCTAATCATATGTTTTTTTTTTAGAAATGGCTCTTGTTTTTATTAATTAAAACCCTAATTACATCTTTTGTTTTGTAAATCTCCGTAATTTATCAGTTTTGAATCAAAACTCTAACCTATGTTTTCTTTTTGGAATATCTACTATTTTTAAATCAAAACTCTCATCCTATGTTTTCTTCTATTAATGTCTCCTATCTTTCATTCAAAACTCGAATTCTATTTTTTCTTTTCTGAATGTCTATTAATTTTGAATCAAAACACGAATCCTATATTTTCTTTTCTTAATATCTACTATTTTTTAATCGATACCCAATTATCATATTTCTTTCCGGAATGCCTCCTACTTTTTAATCAAAACACTAATCCGATGATTTCTTTTCACAATGTCTATTATTTTTTAATCAAAACCCTAATCATATGTTTTCTTACAGTAATGTTTTCTATTTCAATCAAAACCCAAATTTTATGTTTTCTTTTTAAGATGCCTATTATATTTGAATCAAAACCCTAATACTATGTTTTCTTTTTTGAATGTCTCCTGTCTTTCAATCAAATTCCCTATGTTTTCTTTTCTTAATGTCTCCTACTTATCAGTTTTGAATCAAAACTACTAACCCTATGTATCTCTTTCTAAGTGTCTTACATTTTCTAATAAAAATATTAATTGTATATTTTCTTTTCAGATTAAGGGTTATTCCGAAGCCCTAATCTTAAGTTTTCTTTTTCAATGCCTCCTCTTTTCAGAATGTCTCCTATTTTTGAATCAAAACCCTAATCCTTTCTTTTCCTTTAAGAATGCTTGCTATTTTTTATCAAAACCCTAATCTTATTTTTTCTTTAGATAATGTCTACTATTTTTTAATCAAAACTCTAATCCTATGTTTTCTTTTCCGAATGGCTACTCTATTTGAATCAAAACCCTAATCCTATATTCTCAATTTGGAATGTTTCCTATCTTTCAATGGAAACCAGAATCCTTTGTTTTTTTCTTAATGTCTCATATTTATCAGTTTTCAATGAAAACACTTATCTTATCTTTCAAAAATAGGATTTTCCTTTTGGAATATCTCATATTTTTTTAATCAAAACTCTGATTCTAATTATTTTTTTGGAATGCCTACTATATTTCAACCAAAATCCTAATCGTATATTTCTTTTTTTTTAAATGGCTCCTATTTTTTTGAATGAAAACCCTAATCCTAATTTCTGTTTTGGAAATGTACCCTATTTATAAGTTTTGAATCAAAGCCCCAACATATACTTTCTTTTTAGAATTTCTATGATTTTTGAATCAAAATTCTAATCATATATTTTTTTTCTTATAGTAATGTCTCCTATCTATCAATAAAAACCCTAATCCTATGTTTTCTTTTCTTAATGTCTACTAGTTTTGAATCAAAACCGTAATCCAATTGTTTCTTTTCTTAATGTCTACTATTTTTGAATCAAAACCCTAATCTTATGTTTTCTTTTCATAATATCTCATATCTTTCAATGAAAACACGAATGTTTTGTTTTCTTTTCTTAATGTCTCCTATTTATAACTTTTGAATCAAAACCCTAATCCAATGTTTTCTTTTCGGAATGTCTCAATTTTTTTAATCAAACCCCTTATCCTATCTTTTGTTCTGGGAAACTCTGGCTATGTTTTATTTTTAGAATATGTCATATTTTTCAATCAAAACCATAATCCTATGTTTTCTTTTCGTATTAGGGGACATTCCAAAATGCTAATCTTTAGTTATCATTTTCAGAATGATTCCAATCGTTTCGGAATGCCTCCTATTTTTGAATCAAAACAATAATCATTTAATTTTTTTGGAATGTCTACTATTTCTGGTCAAAACCCTAGTCTTATGTTTTCTTATATGAATGTCTCCTATTTTTCAACCAAAACCCAAATCCTATGTTTTTTGTTTGGAATGCCTACTATATTTGAATCAAAACCCTAATCCAATGTATTCTTTTTATAATATCTCTTATCTTTCAATCAAAACCCAAATCCTGTATTTTTTTCTTAATGCTTCCTATTTATCAATTTTTAATCTAAACCCTAATCCTATCCTTCAAAACTTTGGTTTTCTGTTTGGAATGTCTTGTATTTTTAATCAAACCCATAATCCTACGTGTTTTTTTGGAATGCCTACTATAGTTGAATCAAAGACCTAATTCTATTTTCATTGAAAACCCTAATCCTATGTTTTCTTGTGAGAATGTATCTAATGTTTCCTTTTGAAAATGCGTACTATAGTTTAATGAAAACCCTAATCCTTTGTTTTCTCTCCTGAATGTCTAGTATTTTTTTAATCAAAACCGTAAATCTATATTTTCTTATAGTAATGGCTGCTATTTTTAAATCAAAATCCTAATTCGATGTTATCTTTTCTGAATGCCTACTATATTGGAATCAAAACCATAATCTTATGTTTGCTTATAGTAATGTCTCCTATTATTCAATCAAAACACTGATCCTCTGTTCTCTTTTCAAAATGTTTCATGTTTTCAATCAAAACCCTAATCCTATGTTTTTGTTTGAAAAATAGGGACATTCTGAAAGGAAAACATAGGATTAGCCTTTTTGTTTTTTGAAAAACATGACACATAATGGGACATTATAGAAATAATAAGTGGATGTCCCCTAATGAATGAGAGACATTGAAAAAGAATAGACATTCCAAAAAGAGAACATACATTATGTTTTTGACACATAACTGATAGATAATAGACATTCTAAAAGAAAAACATAGGTTATGGTTTGGATTCAAAATTGATAAATAGGAGACATCAAGAAAACAAAATATAGGATTCGGATTTTGTTTGCAAAACACGAGACATTCGAAAAGAAGAACATATGATTAGAGATTTGATTCAAATATAGTAGCCATTCTGAAAGGAAAACATAGAATTAGGATTTTAATTTAAAAATAGAAGACATTACTATAAGAAAATATTGGATTATGGTTTTGATTCAAAAGATAAGATTGAAAGAAAAGACACATGGGATTGTGCTTTGATTGATATATGCATATCCCGTTACATAAAACATGGGATAGTACTCAAAAGAAAACATAGATGATGCCATTTTCAATGAAAAATATGAGAAATTACAAAATGAAAATATAGATAAAGTGCGTTTTGATCTCACATAGCTAGGCATTCGAAAAGAAAAACATAGGATGTAGTCGATTGGCAAATCATCGCATGTGGCTTTTCAATATAAGTAGCTTAGTATGATTGTTTTGAATGACAAAATAGGTGACGTGCTTTACATAGGATTACATGTTGGGATTGTTTTTGATTTCAGAAATAGTAGAAAGTCGATGAAAACATGGGATTGTTTGTGATTGATAAATATGAGACATTTCGAAAATAAAATACAAGATGATGGTTTTGATTAAATAATAGTGAATATTTCCAAAAACATAAGATGGGGTTTTGATTAGTAGCTATTACAAACCGTGCAACGTGGTATTGTTATTTCTACATATATATGAACATTAGTAAATCTCTATTTCTTTTCTTATAGTAATGTCTCCTTATGATAGGAGACATTTCTATACATATGGGATTGGAAGCTTTTTGATTCATAGTGAGACATTACAGAAAGAAGAAAGGATTTGGGTGTGACCGTTAAAGAGACAGTAGATGATAAAACGTAAAAATTAGAGTTTTGATTCAAAATTGATAAGAGACATTCAATGCAAAAGAAAAACATAGGATTAGGTGATTGATTGAAAAGATAGTGAGATTCGAAAGAGAAAGCATAAGATGAGGGTTTTTCGTTCAAATATGGTGAGCGTGGCCTGAAATGGAAACACGATGACACGGCTTTGATTGATAGTCGCATTGATATAAAGAAAACACAGATGGGATTTTGATTCATAGTCGACATTCTCGACATACTATTAGTATTTTTGATTAGCAGAAACATTTGAGGGCATTTCGACAAAGAAAAGAAAACATGGGATGTTTTGATTAAGGCTAAATGACCATACTAAATTTTTCAAGAAAGTAGAGAAGATTATTGTTTCGTAAAAATAACAAACTATTTCTAGAAGAGAAACATAGGATTCAATTTTTAACTCAACTATAGTAGGAGTTCCGGAAAAGAAATATGGGATGGGGTTTTGATCGAGAGTAGATTGATACTGCATTGCTCTGGAAGCTCGGGTTTTGATTCCATAATAGACATCCGAAAAAGAGTAGAAAAGATTGTTTTGACTCACATCAGGAGGCATTCAAAAGAGGAAAACAAAGGACCATGTCCATTTCAAAACCTGATCCAAATAGGGATATGCTCTATGATACATAGACCCAGTGTTTTGATTCAAAACTTATCAATAGGAACATTAAGAAAAAGAAAACATAGGATTCAGGTCTGATTAATAGGTAATTGACATTCGAAAAAGAAAATCAAAGATTGAGTGTTTTCATAATATTAGGGTTTTGATTAAAATGAAACATTAGGGATAAAATTAGGGTTTGATTCAAAGAGTAGTAGACTTTGACATGAAAACATAGAATTTTGATTTTGATTCAAAATATGAGACATTTCGAAAAAAAAATAATACAAGATTAGGGTTTTGACTAAAAAATAGTAAGATTACGAAACGAAAAAATAGTATTAGTTTCTTAATTGAAAAATATGAGACATTAGTAAAT
Source organism: Dioscorea cayenensis subsp. rotundata (assembly GCF_009730915.1). NCBI lineage: Eukaryota > Viridiplantae > Streptophyta > Magnoliopsida > Dioscoreales > Dioscoreaceae > Dioscorea > Dioscorea cayenensis. Next base: position 19,359,299 of record NC_052490.1, read on the forward strand.
CCTACATTTTCCTATAGTAATGTCTCATATTTTTGAAAAATAGGATACATTTCTGCAAAAACATATAGGATTATGCTTTTGATTCAAAAATAGTAGACATTCCAAAAATAAAAGAAAGGATTTGGGTTTTGATTGAAAAATAGGTGACATTCCAAGTCGAAAACATAGGATTAAGGTATTGATTGAAGATGAGGACATTCAAAAAGAAATCATGGGATAAAGTGATTTTTCATTCAAATATGGTGAGGCATTACGAAATGGAGCTCACGGTGTCGGGGATTTCTGATTAAAAATAGTAGCATTGATATAAGAAAACATGGGATTAGGATTTTGATTCAAAAAATAGTAGACATTCTGAAAATAAAAACATAATATTCGTTTTTGATTGAAAAAAATATGAGGCATTTTGACATAGGAATAGGGGTTTTGATTAAAAAACGAAAATCTAGATTTTTCAAAAAGAAATAGAAGATTATTGTTTGATTAAAAATAACAAACATTTCAGAAGAAAACATAGGATTGCACTTTTTAATTCAACTATGGTAGGAATTTCAAAAAGAAATATGGGATTAGGGGTTTTGATTGAGGAGACATTACTATAAGATATATAGGATTCTGGTTTTGATTCAAAAATGATAGACATTCCGAAAAGAATATAAAGAGTTCGGGTTTTGATTCAAAAATAGGAGGCATTCAAAAGGAGTGGATTAAGGTTTTTGATTCAAGCACGCGAAAAATAGGAAACATTACTCTAAGAAAATATATGATTAGGTTTTGATTCAAAACTGATCAATAGGAGACATTAAGAAAAGAAAACATAGGATTTAGGTTTTCATTAATAGGTAGGAGACATTATAAAAAGAAAAACAAAGGATTAGTGTTTTGAAAAATAATATGTGGGGTTTTGATTAAAAATCGAGACATTCCAAAAAGCAAGGATTAGTGTTTTTGATTCAAAAATAGTAGACATTTCTGAAATGAAAACATATGATTTTGATTTTGATTGAAAATATGAGACATTTTTGAAAGAAAACATAGGATTAGATTTTTGTCGGAGAAAATAGGAGACATTAATATAAGAAAACCATAAGATTGTGTTAAAACAGTGTGTTTTTGATTCAAAACGAAAAATTGTACACATTCAAAAAGAAAACATAATAATAGGGGTTTTTGATTCAAAAATAGGCTGAGATTCTAAAAGAAAAGAGAAAGTATTAGGTTTTCTTAATGGAAAATGAGGAGCATTCCCAAAAGAAAACATAGGTTAGGGTCTTGTTTTCAAAATTGATAAATAGGAGATATTAATAAAGAGAAATACGAGTTTAGGTTTTGTTTACAAAAATAGGGAGACGCATAAAAGAAAAACATAGGATTAGGTTATTGATTTAAAAATAGTAGACATTACAAATAGAAAACAAAAGATTAGAATTTTGATGTAATACTGAAGAATAGGAAAAATTGAGAATAAAAATAAGATTTGAGTTTTGATTGGAAAATAGGAAACATTACTATGAGAAAACATAGGATTAGGATTTTAATTATAAAATATGAGACATTACTAAAAGAAAACTTAGAATTATGGTTTTGATTCAAAACTACAAAATTGGGTTTTCATTGAAATATAGTAGGCGTTCTGAAAAGAAAACATCTGATTAGAGTTTTCATTGAAAGATAGGAGACATTCCTAAACGATAACATATGATTAGAGTTTTGATTAAAATATATTAAGCATTCAAAAAATAAATCATAGGATTTGGGTTTTGATTGAAAAATGTGAAACATTACTATTAGAAAATATAGGATTGGGGTTTTGATTCAAAACCCCAATCCTATGTTTTCTTATAGTAATGTATCCTTTCAAAAATTTGGTTTTGAATCAAAACCATAGTCTTATATTTCCGAAAAGAATACATAGGATAAGTGTTTTGATTAAAAAAATGTGACATTCCGAAAAGAAACATAGGATTAGGGTTTTGATTTAAAAAGAGGAGACATTTTGAAAAAAAATAAAAAGGATTATGTTTTTTAATTGAAAAATAGGAGACATTTGTAAAAAAAACATAAGATTAGGGTTTTGATTCAAAACTGATAAATAAGAGACATTAAAAAAGAAAACATAGGATCCTTGTTTGGAATGATAGATAGGAGGCATCCCGAAAAGAAAACATTGAATTGGGATTTTCATTCAAATATAGTAGGTAATCCGAAAGAAAACATAGGATTATTGCTTTGATTCAAATATAGTAGGTAATTTGATTCAAACATAGTATTCATTCCGAAAAGCAAATACAAGATTAGCATTTTGATTCAAAAATAGAAGACATTCAAAAATAGTAGACCTTCCAAAATAAAACATAAGATTACGGTTTTAATTTAAAAATACGAGATATTCCGAAAAGAAACTATAGGATTAGAATTTTAATTCAATAATAGGAGGCATTACGAAAAGAAAACATAGGATTAGGTTTGTGGTTCAAATATAGTAGCCATTCCGAAAATAAAACATAGGATTAGGGTTTTGATTGAAAAGTAGGAGATATCACTATAAGAAAATATGGGATTAAAGTTTTGAATGAAAATTAGGAGGCATTATAAAAAGAAAACATAGGATTATGGGTTTAATTCAAAATAGTAGACATTCAGAAAAGAAAACATTGGATTAGGATTTTAATTGAAAAATATGAGATATTTTTAAAAAAATAGGATTATTGTTTCAATTAAAAAATTTACAGACATTCCCAAAAGAAAACATAAGATTAGGTTTTTGACTAAAAAATATGAGACCTTAGGAAACAAAACATACGATTATTTTTTTATTCAAAAATAGCAGATATTTCTAAAAAAAAAATATAGGATTATTATTTTGATTCAAAAATACCAGACGTTCTAAAAAGAAAGCATAGTATTATTGTTTTGACTCAAAAATGATAAATATGAGATATAAGAAAGTAAAACATAAGAGTTGGGCTTTGTTTGCAAAATTTTAGACATTTCGAATTGAGAAGATAGGATTAGGTTTTTTATTCAAAACCAAAACATATTTGACATTTCGAAAAAAAAATATAGAATTAGGGTTTTGATTCAAAAGGCGTAGACATTCCTAAACGAAAACAAAGGATTAGGGGTTTGATTAAAAAATAGGAGCCATTAAGAAAAGAAAGCATTGGATTCGGGTTTTAATTGAAAGATACGAGACATTTAGGCATTCCGAAAAGAAAACATTGGCTTATGGTTTTCATTGAAAAATAGAAGACATTACTACAAGAAAACATATGAGTAGTGTTTTGATTCAGTAATAGGAGGAATTCCAAAATAAACTTAGGATTAGGGTTTTGATAGAAAACAATGAGACATTCACAAAAGTAAAAATAGTATTAGGGGTTTTTGATTCAAAAATAGTGAGACATTAAGAAAGAAAAAAATAGGATTCTAGTTTTGGATTGAAATATAGGAGACATTACAAAAAAAGAAAAACATAGGACTAGGGTCTTGAATAAAAATTAGCAGACAATACTAAATCCTATTTTTCAATCAAAAACATAAGGTTGGTTTTTATTAAAATAGAGACATTTTCAAAAAGAGTAAGGAAAAGAGTTTTGATTGGAAAATATGAGACATTTCGATAAGTAAACATACGGTAATTCTTTTGATTCAAATCTAAGAAGTAGGAGAAATTCAGAAAAAAAAAAAAACAATAGATTAGAGCTTTGATTCAAAAACATTAGACAATATGAATAGAAAATATAGGATTAGGGTTTTTATTCAAAAATAGGAGATATTCTAAAATGAAAACATAGAATTAGTGTTTTGATTGAAAAATTGAAAAATATTAGGCATTCTGAAGGTAACACACAAGATTCGGGGTTTGATTCAAAATAGAAAAATAGTAGACATTACTAAAAGAAAACATAAAATTAGAGTTTTGATTCAGGCGGTCATTCTGAAAATAAAACATAGGATTAGAGTATTGATTAAAAACCAAAAAAAAAATAAACACTACGAAAACAAAAAAACATTGGATTAGCATTTTGATTCAAATCCAAATAATAGGAGATATTGCGAAAAGAAAACTTAGGATTAGGGTTTTGATTCAAAAATAGAAAACATTAGGAGAAGAAATAATAGGATAAGGTTTTTGATTCAACTGAAATTTAGGTGACATTTTAATTGAAAAGTAGGAGACATATAGAAAAGAAAACATAAGATTATAGTTTATTTGAAAAAATAGGAGACATTTGGAAAATGCAGAAAAGGATTAGTGTTTTCATTCAAAACTAGAAAATATTAGGCATTCCGAAAAGAAAAAATGGGATTAGGGTTTGATTAAGAAATAGGAGACATTCATAAAGAAAACATAAGATTAGGGTTTTCATTAAAAATTAGGAAACACTCCAAAAATAAAACATAAGATTAGAATTTTGATTGAAACTGATAAATAGGAGACATTCTGAAAAGAAAACATAGAATTAGTGTTTTGATTGGAAAATAGGAGACATTGTGAAAATAAAACATATTATTAGGGTTTTAATTAAAAAGTAGGAGACATTCTGAAACGAAAATATAGGATTACGGTTTTGATTCGAAAAATATGAGACATTACTATAAAAAAATATAGGATTAGGAATTTGATTAAAAACCAAAGAAAAGGGGACATTTGAAAAAGAAATCATAGGATTCGAGTTTTGAATCAAAAATAGCAAACGTTTTAGAAAGAAAACTTAAGATTAGGTTTTTGATTAAAAAATACCAGACATTCAGAAAAAAAAGAAAGGATTAGGTTTTTGATTCAAAAATAGGAGCCATTAAGAAAAGCAAACATAGGATTAAAGTTTTTATTGATAAATAGGACATATTATTATATAAAAACATAGGATTGTGGTTTTGATTCAAAAGTAGCAAATATTCAGAAAAAATAGGATTATTTTTTTGATTGGAAAATTTGAGAGATTTCAAAAAAGAAACATAGGATAATTGTTTTGATTTAAAGATTGGTGACATTCCTAAAATAAAACATAAGATTAGGATTTTATTTATAAAATATGCAGCATTACGAAAAGAAAACATAGGAAGAGACTCCCAAACAAAAAATAGGATTAGTGTTTCGATTAAAAAAAATGAGACATTTTGAAATGAAAACAAAGCCTTAGGGTTTTCATTCTAAACTAAAAAATATAACACATTCCAAAAAGAAAACATATAATTTGTCTTGAATGAAAAATAGGAGACATTAATATAAGAAAACATAGGATTGATGTTTTAATTTAAAACCGGAAAATAGGGGACATTTCCAAAAGGAAACACATGATTACAGATTCGATTAAAAAATAACAGACATTTCTATAAGAAAACATAGGTTAAGGGTTTTGACTCAAAAACAATAGACATTCCAAAAAGAAAAGAAATCATTAGATTTTTTATTCAAAAATAGGAGCCATTCCGAAAGGAAAACATAATAAAACGGTTTTGATTGAAAAATGTGAGACATTATTATAAGAAAACATAGGATTAGTTGAAATTAAGAAAATAAAACATTGGATTAGGGTTTTTATTGAAAAATAGGAGATATTACTATAAGAAAACATAGGATCATGGCTTTGATTAAAACATACTAGACATTAACTAAAGAAAACCTAAGATTACGGTCTTAGTTGAAAAATATGAGACATATCGAAAAAGAAAAGATATGATTATGGGTTTGATTAACAATATTAGACATTATGAAAAGAAAACATATGATTATAGTTTTGATCCAAAAATAGCAGACATTCTGAAAAGAAAACATAAGGATTAGGGTTTTGATTATAAAATATGAGATTTTATGAAAAGAAAACATACGGTCATTGTTTGGATTCAAAAATAGCAGACATTCCCAAAAAAAAACATAACATTATGGTTTTGATTCAAAAATTGGAGCCATTCTTGAAAAACAATATATGGTTAGAAATTACGTAAACAAAACATATTATTACGGTTTTGATTGAAAAATACGAGATATTTCGAAAAGAAAATATAAGATAAGGGTTTTGATTGAAAAGCAAAAAATAAGGGACATTTCCAAAAGAAAAATATAAGATTAGGGTTTTGATTAAAAAATAGACGGCATTCCAAAAAGAGAACATATGATTAGGCTTTTTATTCAAAAATAGGAGGCATTCCCGAAAGAAAACATAACATTAAGGTTTTGATTGAAAAATATGAGACATTTCGAAAAAGAAAATATAGGATTTGGGTTTTGATTGAAAGATGGAATTAGTAATGTTTTCTTTTGGAATTGTCTCTTTTTTCGAAAAATATGTGACATTTTGTAAAGAAAACATCAAATTAGGATTAGAATTTTGATTAAAAATAGGTGGCATTACTATAAAAACAATAGAATGAAGGTTTTGATTCAAAATAGTAGACATTCCGAGATTAAAACATAGTATTGGCGTTTTGATTGAAAATATGAGACATTTCAGAAATAAAGCATAGGATTAAAGTTTTGATTGAAAAATTGGAGATATTACTATTAGAGAACATACGATTCGGGTTTTGATTTAAAAATATTAAACATTTTGAAAAGAAAAGATAGTATTAGGGTTTAGATTAAAAAATAGGAGACATTCCAAAAAGAAATCATAGGTTAGGGTTTTGTTTCAAAACTAATAAATAGGAGATATTAAAAAAAGAAAACATAGGATTCGGGGTTTCAATAAAAGACAGGAGACATTCCAAAACAAAACATAGGATTATGGTTTTGATTGAAAAATATGAAACATTCACAAAACAAAACATACGATAATTGATTTGATTAAAAAAATAGCAGACATTTCCAAATGAAAATACAGGATAAGGGTTTTGATTGAAAATAGCATTCACTATGAATAGAAAACATAGGATTACGACATTTTCAAATCAACACCCTAATCAAAACCCTTATCCTTTTCATAATGTCTAATTTTTTTTAATCGAAAACCTAATCCTATCCTTTGTTTTGGGAATCTTTGCTAATTTTTAATCAAAACCCTAATCTGATGTTTCTTTTTCGAATATCTCATATTTTTCAATCAAAACCCTTTAGCTCTCCATGGAGCAAGATATAATCAATGATAGAATCGAAAGTAAATACATACAATCTATAGTAAAACCACCTCGGTATTTGTGTCGATGGTCTTGTGGAGTAGCCTCGTTCTCTCCAAAGGTCTCTTCGTCAAGCCTAAGGCACACTTCGCGGGATCGGTGACGACGAAAGATCCCCTAATAACTATTTTCCAAGAGAAACTCGTTGTCAAAGCCATAGAACCACTCCAAAAGCCATGCGAAAGCCTCTCTAAACCCTAGCCACCGACCTCTCAAAAGTTAGAGAAAAGATAGAAGAAAGGATGAATGATGGATCCCAAAATTGGTATAAATCACGGCCTTATAAAGGGCTGGAATCGGGCATCCACACGGGCATGTTGAATTTCCACACGCCCATGTGGATTTTTGGATTTTTAATTGTCTACAGGCTTTGAAAAATAATTGCTACAGTGATTTGTTACATTAACCTACCACAGTAATCCGCCAAAATACTCAAGAATCCGCACTTTTCATCAAGGTAACATAAACGGGCACATGTCTATGCCATAGATCACATCGCTTCTTCAATAAAATGCCATATTGGTGAAGATCTTGCTAACATTGCACAAGTCGGAATACGTAAATGTAACTGCATTTGTGCCCCTCGAAACCATGTAATTGCTTGAGCGCATGGAGGTTGGCACACATTCACGTATCTTTGATCACAACCTGTGACTTCAGATTTGTTCACTCCAAGACTTCATCAACAATAGTACAATCGCAATCTACTTTGGCTTCTTTCTTTCATATTTGGCATCACAACCCTTCATGCATGAAAGTTCATAGATACACATGTATTAGCACTAAAATCTTATAAAAGTAATGCTCATCGTAAGAAAAGAACACTTCGTATTACTAATATACAAGCAGTTATCAAACTCCCCCACACTTAAGGTTTTTCTTGTCCTCAAGCAAAAATACAACATTGAAGCATAGAAGAAGGAAATATTGAAAGTGCTCGGCCTTAGGTTTATCAAAGCATGCAAGGGAAGCATTCTACAAGTAAGGGAAATTTCAACACTAAATACGAAAAATCATTGCTCTAGCTAAAAGCTCGAATAAAAAATGACAACAAACAGGAAATCATGTAAGTGTGTGAACTCATTCAAATCAACCCAAAGTATACTCCTCAAAGTTCTAAGCATAAGGACTTATTTATATACAAAACAAAGTAAAAAGGTGGTAGTAGCCTCACACATCCTTTAAGGTAGCCCTTTCCAAAGCGACCGCTAAGGTGGCTTTCACACTTTCGAGGTGGTAGCTCTTTCTACGGGGGTAGTAGCTCTTTCTACGGGGGTAGTAGCTTTCACTCTTCTCATGAGATAGCTCTTTCTCTCATTAGGGCATAACTACTATCTGACTTATAAAAGTAGCTTCATACTTCATAGGCGGTAGCTCTTTCCACTACAAATGCACAACTAAAACAAGTTTTTTTTCCTCTTTACATTTTTTCTGCAAAATAACTCAAGAAATAAAACTAATTAGTCCCTTAAACATCGAACTTGAGTTTTCAACAGAGTTTCATGAGCGAGTGGTGCGAGAAGGGTCAATCGGGCAAAAATTCCTAAAAATCCAAGTAAAAACTAGAGCATGAAAATATTCAATGATGAAAATTCTCCTAAATTCAAGAATACAATCATTGTAACTAAGGTGAACCGTCATTGGCTACGTGAGCATACACAATTAAAGCATAAGTATAGAACATGTTTAATGTGAACTCCCCTCCCACTCCCCACCCCCACCCCCACCCCCACTTAATATGTACATTGTCCTCAATGTACACATGCAAGCACAATGATAGTATAGCAACTCAAACACACATGTGGGAATGGGCAATTGAAGCAATTGAAACAATACTCCCTTGACTCCTAGTGGTGCGTTTGATGGAGCTAAATCCTTGAGAGTGGAGTTCCAGTGGGTTGTGAAGCACACACGGCCAAGTGTAAAACACCTTCGCCGTGTCCATGACTAGTTCTCAATTCCCATACTGACAAGACCATCTGCATGCATACACAAGGAGGATTCAGCGAAGCTCAACAAAAACTAAATAAACTCAAGTATATAAAAGTAAAGCAATTTAAAACAACTCAAGATAAAAAAAAGATAAACTCTTAAGGAAAATCCTTTATGAGTGTACAAGTCCAGACTGAAATGCAAAACAAAATGCGAAAAACATAAAGAAACTAAAAGAAAGACACATCAAGCGTCGGTGTTGTCAGCGGTCGGCTCTACTACTGGTGTTGCTGGTGGAGTAGATCAAATGGTGCCGGTGGATTTAGTGATGGTGGTGCTGGAGATACCTAATGAGTCCTCAGTCTCATGATGAATAGTGAGGCAATGTCTCGCTCTAGTAACTGATGTAGGGTGTCGAGACATGCCATCACCTCTGTATGCTATGCAGCATGTGTCACACGACCCCTACAGCTCTCTCGAGCCTCTCAAAGCGATCATAGGCTCAAAATAGGGAGAGCATGAGCACTGGTGGTGGCTTCTGTGCTACAGTGGGTGCCTTGGCCTCCATATGATCCGGCTGAGGCTCGGGAGCTGGGTGAAACCCCTCTACTATCACTCCCTAGGCCTTCGCTGTCTCAAAAGGAGGTATGATCATCATATAAACTCCTGGTCTATATCTCCGGACCATCCCCATCAATCTCATAGTGTCTATGCCAAGTGGAGTCGGTATAATGGCATTCTCGGCTCCACTGATAGCGTTTAATAACCCCATCCCGATGATGAGTCTGGTGATGTAGGGGCCTGAGAACAGAACACCGACTTTGGCATACTACCCTGATAACAAAGATAATAGGCCACGATATGCCCTAGATGAATCGGCTCGCTTTGCACCATTAAATATAGATAAAGTAGCTACTACCGACTCAGAACAACTGTGCTGTTGCCTCGACCGCTCACTGATCTGCTAAGAACGGCATGTAAGTATCTGTAGCTCGGCCGAGACTGGTAGGTTGCCTTAGATACTCCCGGCTCATACTGCCCCTGTCCACATAAAGTGCTATATGCTCTCTTTGGAGTCAAACTTCCAGGATAATCCGTCGAAAGTCGCTCATACTCCTCAGTGCCAGTATAAGTCTCATCATATAGTCCCAACCCAGATCGAAAAGTGTGTGATGCTCATAGTATAGTGATGTCTAAATACTCTGAATTGTATCGCATCAGCACAATCAGATCTAGCTTATGATCGGTCAAACTCAAATAACGAGATAACCTCTATTGTTAGTGCACGGATAGCTAGCTCCCTGGTCGATAATAACCTCCTCCAGCTACACATAGCCAATATCTCCTCAATCTCGTCAACTATCTTGTTTCCTCGTTGAATCTCTCTCAATGCACTTAAGTCTGGAAATCTAGAATGTCCAAACTTGAGTTTAGCTAACCATGCAAAGCCAACTGATGCTCGAAAAATCGAGAAATCTATGTGCTCTAGCTCAGGTGAGGTCTCTTGGGGGCGCTTTCCAGCCACTTCCTTAGTCTTGGAAGCCATATCTGCAAGTATTGAAAAGAAATTCAAAAATAAGAACATAGGAATAAGGTTTTGATTGTGAAAGAGTGGACATTACTATTAGTAAACATAAGATTAGGGTTTTGATTAAAAAAAATTAGACATTAAAAATAAAAAAAGAAACCCTGCTTGTCTCATTTTAAAAAAATATAGCAGACACTCCTAAAAGAAAATATACGATTAGGGTTTTGGTTGAAAAATATGAGGCATTACTATAAGAAAACATAGGATTAGACTTTTGATTAAAAAAATACGAGGCATTCCAAAAACAATCTTAAGATTAGGGTTTTGATTGAAAAGTATTAGACATTATGAAAATAAAACATAGGATAAGAGTTTTGAATCAAAACTAGTACACATTCTGGAAATAAAAACGTAGGATTAGGGTTTTGATTGAAAAATAGGAGCCATTACTTTAAGAATATGAAGATTAGGGTATGGATTGAAAACTGAAAGATAGGGGACATTTCTAGAAGTAAACATTAGATTACAATTTAGATTAAAAAATAGGTGACATTCCGAAATAAAAAAACATAGGATTAAGGTTTTTGTTTCAAGAATAGCAAACATTCCATAAAGGATTAGGGTTTTTTGATTGAAAAAAATAGGAGCCATTCCAGAAAGGAAAAAAAGGATTGGGGGGATACAGTTTTGATTCATAAGGGATAAATGACAAGCATGAAGAAAAGAAAATATAGTGTTATGGTTTTGATTGAGAGATAAGAGACATTGCTAAAAAAAACATAGAATTAGTGTTTTGATTAAAAAATTGGCGGCATTCTGGAAAAAAAAATTCAGATTATTGTAAGGAAATGTCTACTAATTTTGAATCAAAACCTTAATCGGAAAGTGTCATATTTTTAAATCAAAAGCCTAATCCTATATTTTCTTTTAAGAATGTCTCCTATTTTTCAATCAAAACCCTAACCTATGTTTCTTTTTGGAATGTCTTCTATTTTTCAATGAAAATCCTAATCTTATTTTTTGTTTTTGAAATGACTTGTATCTTTCAATAAAAATCCAAACCCAATGTTTTGAAAAATGGAGACATTTCGAAAACAAAACATTACTATTCCAATCTTTCAATCACAAAGGGAATCCTATGTTTTCTTTTTAAAATCTCCTATATTTTTTAATTAAAACCCTAATCCTTTATATTCTTTTTGGGATGTCTGCTATTTTTGAAACAAAACCTAATCCTATGTTTTTTATAGTAATGTCTCTTATTTTTCAATCAAAACCCTAATCCTATGCTTTCCTTCGGAAATGCCTGTTATTTTTTTAATCAAAACAACAATCCTAATTTTTTTTCCGTAATGTATCCTATTTTTTTAATCAAAACAACAATCCTATGTTTTTCTTCATAATGCCTCTTATTTTTGAATCAAGACTCTAGTCTTATGTTATCTTTACGCAATGAGAACTATTTTTCGGTTTTGAATCAAAAGCCTAATCCTAACTTTTGTTTTGGGAATCTCTACTAATTTTTAATCGAAACCCTGATCTGATGTTTTCTTTATGGAATGTCTCTTATTTTTCAATCGAAACCCTTATCCGGTGTTTTCTTTTTGCAATGTCTCATATTTTTCAATCAATACCCTAATCCTATGTTTTTTTTTGGAATGCGTACTATTTTTCAATCAAAACTCTTATCCTATATTTACCTTTTGGAATGTCTACTATTTTTTAATCAAAAACCTAATCTTATGCTTTCTTTTAGAAATGTCCCATATTTTTCAGTTTTTAATGAAAACCCTAATTCTATGTATTCTTATAGTAATGTCTCCCATTTTTCAATCAAAACCTTAATCCAATTTTTTCTTTTCGAAATGTCTTGTATTTTTCAGTCTAAAGCCTAATCCTATGTTTTCTTTTAGGAATGTCTACTATTTTTTAATCAAAACTCTAATCCTAAGTTTTGTTTTGAAAATGCCCCCTAAAAATCAAAACCTTAATCATTTCTTTTCTTTTCAGAGTGTCTGCAAATTTTGAGGAAAACCTTAATCTTATATTTTCTTATAATAATGTCTCATATTTTTCAGTCAAAACCCTAACCCAATGTTTTCTTTTCAGAAAGCCAACAATTTTTTAATCAAGACCAAAATCCTAATTTTTTTTAATGCCTCCTATTTTGATTGAAAATCCGAATCCTATATTGATTGAAAGATAGGAGACATTCCGAAAAAAAAACATAGAATTATGGTTTTGATTCAAATATAAGACATTGTGAAAAGAAAATATAGAGTTAAGGTTTTGATTCAAAAATAGTAGACATACCAAAAAAAAACATAGGATTAGAGTTTTGATCGAAAATTAGGAGACATTACTCTAGGAAAACAAAGGATTAGGGTTTTGATTCAAAAATAGTAGACATTCTTGAAAGAAAACATAGGATTAGGGTTTTGATTTAAATATAGTAGGCTTTACAAAAAGAAAATATAGGATTATGGTTTTAATTCGAAAATAGCAAACATTCCGATAAGAAAAGAAAGAATTAGGTTTTTGATTGAAAAATAGGAGACATTACAAAAAGAAAATAAAGGTAAGGGTTTTGATTCAAAAGTAGGAGAAACTAAGAAAAGAAAATTTAGGATTTGGGTTTTGATTTAAAGATAGGAGACATTCCAAAAATAAAACATCGGATTAGTATTTTGATTCAAATATAGTAGGCATTTAGAAGAGGAAAGATTGGAGTAGGGTTTTGATTGAAAATTGGATGCATTAATATAAGAAAAGATAGGATTAGAGTTTTGATTGAAAAATAGGAGACATCACTATAAGAAAACATAGGATTAGTGTTTCCAATGAAAGATAGGAGACATTACTATAAGAAAAACATACGATTGTAGTTTTGATTAAAATATAGTGGGCATTTTGAAACGAAAACAAAGAATTAGGGTTTTGAATGATAAATATGAGACATTTCGAGATGAAAATATAGGATTAGGTTTTCGATTGAAAAATAGTAATTACTATAATAAAACTTAAGATTTGGTTTTTGATTAAAAACCAAAAAATAGGGGACCTTTCTAAAAGAAAACATCAGAATAGGGTTTTTAATAAAATAAGGAGACATTCTGAAAAGAAACATATAATTAGTGTTTTGATTAAAAAAATAGGGGTATTCCAAAGAGAAAACATAGGATTAGTGTTTTGATTCAAATATTGTACCACTCTTAAAAAAAAATATTGGATTAGTGTTTTCATTAAAAAAATAGGAGAGATTACTATAAGAAAACATAGGATTAGGGTTTTGAATGAAAAATATGAGCCATTACAATAAGAAAACATAGCATCAGGGTTTTGATTAAAAACTAGTAGACATTCTGAAAGAAAACATAGGATAAGGGTTTTGATTCAAATATACTAGGCATTCCGAAATGAAACATAGGATTAGGGTTTTGATTGAAAGATAGGAGAAATTACTATAAGAAAACATAAGATTAAGGTTTTGACTCAAATGTAGTAGACATTCTCAAAAGAAATCATACGATGATGTTTTTGATTTAAAAATAGGAATCTTTCCAAAAAGAAAACATAGAATTACAGTATTGATTCAAAATTATGGCCCATTCTGAGAATAAAACTTCGTATTAGGGTTTTGATTAGAATTAGAGGACATTACCAAAAAAGAAATGATAGGATTAGTGTTTTTCTTCCAAAAAATGAGCCATTATGAAAAAAAGGATTACGGGTTTTGTTAAAAACTATAGGGCACATTCCGAGAAGAAAACATGGGATTAAGGTTTTTATTCACAAAATAGTATACATTCCTAAAAGAAAAGATTAGGTTTTTGATTAAAAAATAAGAGACATTTTGAAAAGCAAAAATAGGTTATTCTTTTTTATTCAAAACTGACAAATAAGAGATATTAAAAAAAGAAAACAAAAGATTCCTCTTTTTTTTTTTTTGCAAAATAGGAGACATCATGAAAACATAGGATAGTTTTTTGATTCAAATATAAGATAAGGGTTTTGATTGAAATATAGTACGCATTGTAAACATAAAACATAGGATTAGGAATGTGATTGAAAAATATGATACATTACTTCAAGAAAACATAAAATTAGGGTTTTGATTTAAAAATATTCGGCATTCCGAAAAGAAAACATAGGATTAGTGTTTTGATTGAAATTTAGTAATCATACTAAAAAGAGAACATAGGATTAGGGTTTTGATTGAAAAATAGGAGACATTATAATAACAAAACATAGTATTAGGGTTTTTTCTTAAAACATAATAGACCTTTGGAAAAAAACATAGGATTAGTGTTTTGATTGAAAAATATGACATTACGATAAGAAAACAAAGGATTATTGATTTGATTCAAAAAAAGCAAACATTCCCAGAAGAAAACATAAGATTTGGGTTTTGATTAAAAAATAGGAGGCATCCAAAAAAAAAATAAGATTAGAATTTTGATTCAAAAGTAGAAGGTATTCCAAGAAGAAATAATATGAGTAGGTTTTTCATTGAAAACCAAAATTTAGTTGACATTATGAAAAGAAAACATAGTATAAATGTTTTAGTTGAAATATAGGAGACATATCAGAACATTCAGAAAAGACAATAAAGGATTAGGGTTTTAATTCAAAACTAAAAAAATAGCAAACATTCCAAAAAAATACATAATATTTGGGTTCAATTTAAATAAAGGAGACATTCTGAAAAGAAAACATTGGATTAGTGTTTTGATTGAAAAATGGGAGACATTCTGAAAATAAAACATAGGATTAGGGGTTTGATTGAAAAAAAGGATACATTCCGAAAAGGTAACACGTGATTATGGTTTTGATTAAAAATTGATAAATAGGAGACATTCTGAAATGAAAACAAACAACTAGTGTTTTGATTAAAAAATAGGAGACATCGCGAAAAGAAAATATAGGATTAGTTTTAATTGAAAAGTTGAAGACATTATGAAAAGAAAATATAGGATTCGCATTTTATTCAAAAATAGGAGACATTTTAAAAGCCAACATACGATTAGTGTTTTGATTAAAAAAAAAATAGACATTCTGAAAACAAAAGATAGGATTAGAGTTTTGATTAAAAAATATGAGACATTAAGAATTGAAAACAATGGACTAGGGTTTTTATTCAAAACTAAAAAATATTACACATTCCGAAAGTAAACATAGGATTAGAGTTTTGTATAAAAAATAGAAGACATTCCAAAAATAAAAGAAAGAATTAGGTATTTGATTGAAAAATATCAGACATTTCAAAAATTAAAGTATTAGGGTTTTCATTCAAATATATGAGGTATCCGAAAAAACATAGGATTCGGGTTTTGAATGAAAAATAGGAGACATTACTATATGAAAACATAGGATTAGGGTTTGGATTAAAAAATAGTAGACATGACAAAGAGAAACCATAGGATTAGGGTTTTGATTAAAAAATAGTAGACATGACAAAGAGAAACCATAGGATTAGGGTTTTGATTAAAAAAATAATAGACATTCCAACAAGAAAACATAGGATTGGTATTTTGATTCAAAAATATGAGCCTTTCTGGAAATAAAACATAGGATTATGGTTTTGATTGAAAAATATGAGACATTACGATAAAAAAACATAGGATTATTGTTTCGATTCAAAAATATCAAACATCCCAAAAATGAAACACAGGATTAGGGTTTTGACAAAAAAATAAAAGGCATTCCCAAAAACCAACTTAGGATGATGGTTTTGATTAGAAAATATAACACATTACTAAAAGAAAACATAAAAATATTATTTTGATTCAAAAATAGCAGACATTGCCAAAAGAAAACATAAGATTAGGGTTTTGATTTAAAAATAAGAGACATTTCAAAAATAAAATATACGATTAAGGATTTTTATTAATAAATAGGAGGCATTAAGAAAAGAAAACATAGGACTATGGTTTTGGTTGAAAGATAGGAGACATTTGTAAAAGAAACATAGGATTAGTGTATTGATTCAAAATTAGGAGACATTCTGTAAAGAAAAAAACTTAGAATTACGGTTTTGACTAAAAATTTTGAGACATTATCAAAAGAAATCATACGATTATTGTCTTTATCTTTAGTTTATTTTATTTTTTTGTACTTTACGTCTGTATTTGTTTTGGACTTGTACTACTCATAAAGGATTCTCCTTCTGAGTTTATCTTTTATTTTCAATTGTTTTGAGTTGTATTTCATTTTCGTATCTTTATAGTCTCGCCTTTATTTAGTTTTTGTTGAGCTTCACTGAACTCCCTTTTGTATATGTGCAGATAGTCTTGTGAGTCTAGAATTTGAGGAATAGTCATGGACACGGTCATGTTGCTCTTCACATGGCCATGTATGCTCCACAACCAATTGGAACTCAACTCTCAATGAATATAGCTCCATCAAACATACCATTAGGATTTCAAGGGAGTATTGTTTCAATTGCCCATCTCCACACATGTGTTTTTATTGGTTTATATTTTATTGTGCTTGAATGCATACATTGAGGGCAATGTACACATGTTCTATATTTATGAATTCAATGTTCATGCTCATGTAGCCAATGGTAGTTCACCTTAGTTTTAATGTTTGTATTCTTGACTTTAGGAGAATTTTTAACATTGAATGTTCTCATGCTCTAGTTTTTACTTGAATTTTTAGGAATTTTTGCCCGATTTACACTTGTTGCACTACTCACTCATTAAACCTTGTGGAATTTCAAGTTATACATTTAAAGGGACTGTTTTAGTTTGATTCCTGTTTTAATTTCTATGATAAAAATAAATAAATAAATAAATAGTTGTTTGTTTTGTTGTGCATTGGGGGTGGAAAAGAGCTACCACTTATGAAGTATAAAGCTACTCTCATAAGCCAGAAACTAGTGATGCCCTAATGAGAGAAAGAACTATCTCATGGGATGAGTGAAAGCTACTACCCGGTAGAAAGAGCTACTACCTCGAAAGCGGCAATTTAGGAAAGGGCTACCTTAGAGGATGTGTGAAGCTACTATCTCCTCTTTTCTTTTTGTACATAAATAAGTCCCTTCCAATTAATGCTTTGAAGAGTATACATTGGGTAGTCTTAAGTGAGTTTACACACACTTACATGATATCTGGTTGTTGTCATTTTTTATTCAAGTTTTTAGATAGAACATGGATTCTTCTTATTCGTTATTGGAATTTTTCCTTACTTGTAGAATGCTTCCATTGCATGCTTTTGGTAAACCTAAGGCCAAGCACTGTCAATTTTCATTCTTATACGTGTGAATGTTTTATTTTTAATAGGGGACAAACAAAAGTTTAAGTGTGGGGGAGTTTGATAAGTGCTTGTGCATAACTAATATGAAATATTCTTTTCTTACATTGAGCCTTACTTTTCTCTGATTTTATCGCTTGAGCATGTGTATATGTGTTCTTTTGTGCATTTAGGGTTGAGGAGACAATTGTGGAAGAAAAGAAACAAAAGTAGATCATGGATGCATTTGTTGATGAAGTCTTGGATTGAACAAACATGATGAAACAAGTTGTGCTCAAATACATGTGGGTGTGTCCAATCTCCATTGTGCTCAAAAGAATACACATAGTGGAGGAGCACAAAGGCAGTCACACTCATTCATTATGACTTGTGCAATACTAGAAAGATCTTCGTCAATGTGGTTTTATTGAAGACGTGACACGATCTACCACATGGATATGTGTCCATTCTTGCAGCCCCGATGAAAAGAGTGGATTCAGGAGCATTTTTGGTGAAGTACTGAAGTAGTTTATAGCTTGCAGGAAACCAATTTTTGGAAATCCACACGGCTGTGTTGATATTACACACGCCTCTGTGGATGCACGATTCCAGCCCCTATAAATACTGTGATTTGAGACATTTTGAAGGATCCTTTTCTCGTCTTTTTCCCATCTTTGGAGGCACTCGCCGCTAGGGTCTAGAGAGGCTTTGGCTAGGTCTTTGGAGTGGTTCTACATCCTTCAACATTGCATTCCTTTGGAAGATAATTATTAGGGTTGCTTTTATCGGCATCAATTTGCCGAGGTGTGCCCTAGGCTTAATGGGGGAACCCTTGGAGAAGACGAGGTGACTCCAAAAGACCATCAATAAAGACTATGAAGGGGTTTTACTCATAGATTGCATGCTTTTACATTCGATTTCATTATTGATTGTATATTACTCCATGGAGAGCTAAACCCCTAGTGGGTGCTTGGACTTGTAAATCCTAGGATGATTTTATTTCATTGACCTTTTATTATGTTTCTTTAACTGATGTTTTAATTGAGTTCCAACCTTGAATGGTTGTTGAATTAATTTTCCCTTAGGATTAGACAAAGCTATATTGGTAATCCTTGTGAATGAGTACCACTTCATTAGGATTAGACAAAGCTAGGTTAGAGAGGGTCGAGAGGGTGAGTCGAGAGGTAGCGGAACGTCTCTTTTCCCTTTCGGTGTGATTTATCCTACCTTCACATTCTAAGAGTTCTTGCGGTCACAATAGAGTGAAGTGCTAAGAGAAAAACTCCACTGGGGCTTAGTTGCGCGAGCAACAGAGTGAAGTGTTGATGTAATCCTTAGTGTTGGAGCTTAATTGTGACTAGGGATCTTTTGCCTCGACCAAAGGGTTAGATCTATATTAGGGAATAGGTTTTATCACTTGGAGTCCTAAGAGCTTTAAGCAACCTTGCACAGTGTGAGGTGTCAAGAGTAATCCTTTCAACCGGAGCATAGTGTAGGGTTAGTCACGGATGACCTTATGTTTGGGACCTTGTATCTTAGGATTTTCATGACTCATTAAACATTAGTTAGGAAATATGATGATTAGTCTTGCAATTGGAACAATAGTCCTAGGGTAAGCAATGTCCGGGTGCCTCATCTTCTATCGATTGCCTCTCTTTAGATTCTATTGCGTCTCTTTCTTCTTTTCTTTACTTTTACTTGCATCGATATTGTTCACACCAGTCTTGAATCATCTCCACTATAGTTAAAAGCAATTCTTGTGTTTTTGAGCACTATTCCTTGTGGATACGACTACCCACTCACCAAGGTACTTTATTACTTCGACAATCCATGCACTTGCGATACACACATGCAAGGGGTGTGTCATGTTTTTGCCACTGTTACCAGAGAATAGGCATTTTGGAAGCATTTTGCACTTTGCTATTTTAGTTATTCATCACTTGTTCTATTTCACACTTTCTTATTCTTCCATCGTTCTGATCTATTTTTTTTTCTTTGGTTGCAGGCCCATATTATGACCCGAGGAAACCCTTCAACTTTAGTTCAAGGAGATTCTGATATTGGAAGAAGAATTCATAGAAGGGGAAAAGAACCTGTGCAAGAACATTCAAATCAAGCTGAGATAGAAGGTGAAGGGTCATATAATATGGTAGAACAGCATGAGCAGTAGAACATATTCTCAGAATATGCACAAACCATAGTTCTTAGCACACAGTCTAGTATTGTGTGGCCACGCGATCCATGACTCGGGAATTTTTGAGCTCAAGCTAGAGCTTCATCCATATGATACAACATTCAGTATAGTTTAATGGTTTGGCTGATGAGGATCCGAACAACCACATTGAGAATTTCTTGGAAGTGTGCAATATGCTAAAGATTAATGGAGTTACGGATGATGCAAATAGGTTAAGGGCCTTCCAATTTTCCTTGAAAGTGAGAGCAAAAGTAATGGCTACATTCATTACCTAGAGCATCGATCACTACATGGGAGGAGATGGTAGATAGGATTATGGTTTTGATAAAAAAAAAGTGACATTCTGAAAAGACAACAAAGGATAAGGGTTTTGATTCAAAACTGAAAAGCAGGACACATTCAAAAATATGATTTCAGTTTTGATTCAAAAATAGTAGACATTCCGAAAAGCAAACATAGGTTAGGGTTTTTATTCAATTCTTATAAATAAGTGACATTGAGAAAATAATACATATTATTCGGGTTTTGATTGATAGATAGGAGACATTCCAAAAAGAAAGCATAGGATTAGGGTTTTGATTCAAATATAGTAGGCATTCGAGAAAAAACACATAGGATTTAGGATTTTTCATTGAAAAATAGGAGATATTACTATAAGAAAACATAAGATTATTGTTTTGATTGAAAAATAGGAGAAATTATTATACTAAAACATAAAGATTACGTTTTTTGATACAAAAATAGTGAGACATTCAAAAAAATGAAAATACAAAAGGATTAGGGTTTTGATTGAAAAATATGAGACATTTCAAAAAGAAAACATAGGATTAGGGTTTTAATTGAAAAATAGAAGACATTCAGAAAGGAAAATATATGATTAAGATTTTTATTCAAAAATAAGAGACATTATGAAAAGAAAACCGAGGATTAGTGTTTTCATTAAAAATTAACTGTGATTCCCAAAATAAAAGATATTATTATGGTTTTGATTCAAATAAATGAGATATTCCAAAAGAAAACAAAGGCTTAGTGTCATGATTCAAAACTAAAAAATAAGATATATTCCAAACAATAAACATAGGATTCAGGTTTTGATTTGAAAATAGCAGTTATTCCAAAAAGAAAATAAAAGATTAGGTTTTTGATTGATAATTGTAGGCATTCAGAAAAGAAAAAATAGGTTAGGATTTTTGATTCGAGGCTAGAAAATATGAGACATTAAGAAAGAAAATATAAATTTGTGTTTCGTTTGCAAAATAGGAGACATTCAGAAAGAAATATAGGATTAGGCTTTTGAGTTTAAATATTGGAACATTACTATCAAAAGATAAGTGAAGATTAGTGTTTTGATTCAAAAATAGTAGACATTCTTAAAAGGAAACATAGGGTTAGGATTTTGAGTTAAAATATATTAGGCATTCAGACACATAGGACTAGGGTTTTTTGTTAGGAAAATAGAAGAATTACTATAAGAAAACAAAAGAGTTATAGTTTTTGATTAAACAAATAGTAGAAATTTAAAAAATGTAGGATAATGGTTTTAATTTACAATTTGAGACATTACACATAGGATTAGTGGTTTTTGATTAAAAATAGCGAGGCATTTCCCATAGGAAACAAAAGATTATGGCTTTTTATTAGTTAGGAGGCATTCCAAAAGAAAACTTAGGATTAGGGTTAAGATTCAAAACTAGAAAACATTCCGAGAAGAAATAATAGAATTAGGTTTTTGTTTGAAAACCTAAATTTAGACATTCCTAAAAGAAAACATTGGATTAGCATTTTAGTTGAAAAATTGGAGACATATTGACAAGAAAACATTGGCTTAGCATTTTAGTTGAAAAAAAGGATACATTCCAAAGTGACAACAAAGGGTTAGGGTTTTCATTCAAAAGTAAAAAATAGGAGGCTTTCCAAAAAGAAAACATTGGATTAGGGTTCGATTAAAAATAGGAGACATTATGAAAAGAAAACATAGGATTAAGGGTTTGGTTGAAAATAGGAAGTTATTGTTAAAAGTAAAGATAGGATTGGGGTTTTGATTGAAAACCAATAAATAGGACACATTCCGGAAAAAAAAAACACATAATTAGTGTTTTGATTAAAAGAAAATAGGAGATATTGGGAAAAGTAAACATAGGATAAGTGTTTTTATTAAAAATAGAGAGACATTCGAAAGGATAGGATTATACTTTTTATTTAAAAATAGGATACATTTTCGAAGAAAAGAAACATCGATTAGGGTTTTGATTAAAATTGCGAGACATTCCCAAAACAAAAGATAGATTAGGATTTGGATTCAAAGAAAATGAGACATTCGGAGACAAAGGATTATACTTTTGATTCCAGCAGACCAAAAATTACCTATTCAAAAATAAAACATATAGTTTTAGGGTTTTCTTTAAAAAAAAGCATACATTCCGAAAAAGAAAAAGAAAATATTAGGTTTTTGATTGAAAAATAAGAGACATTTGGAAAATAAAACATAAGATTAGGGTTTTTATTCAAATATACCAGGCATCTAAAAAGAAAACATAGGTCTAAGTTTTGATTGAAAAATAAAAGACATTATGATAAGAAAACATAGGAATATAGTGTTGAATCAAAAATAGGAGCTATTACTATATATATAAGATTAGTGTTTTTGATTTAAAGAAAGTAGAAATTCCTTAAACAAAAGCATAAAATTAGATTTTGAATGAAAAAATAGCGGGCATTCACAAAAAGAACATAGTCTTATGGTTTTGATTAAAAATGAAGCCATTCAAAAAGAAAATGCTAGGATTAGTGTTTTTGATTGAAAATTTTGAGACATTATGAAAAGAAAATATAGGATTATGGTTTTGATTCAAAAATAACAAGCATTCCCAAAAGAAACATGGAATTAGGTTTTTGATTAAAAATAGGAGTCATTCCAAAAATTGCAATTCATCTTTTCTCTCTATCTTCTTGACCTCAATCTCCCCAATTGTAGCAGTTCTCCTTTTCTCTATCTTCATGCACGCCTCTTTCTCATAACTAGAGCTGATCGAGGTATCCTCATGTGGGTGATCATTTACCCTTTTTAAGTTGTTTGATTATGAATTTCATTTTTGTAGTGTTGTTGATTTAGTTTTAGGTTTTGATGGTTGATTGAGGGGTTTTAGTTTGGGAAAAATTGAGGGGTTTTTCTTAGGGTTTGAGACCATTTGCTAATCCGTTCTGACCTACTGCTCCTCCATCCAAAAGGTGAGACTCTATTTGTTCTTATTGCTCTCAATCATCATCTTCATTGTAGATAATCTCTTTGTTTGATCTTTTAAACAAAAAAAAGAGCTATTTTGGTTGGAAAGTATTATTGAACAAACCTTCTGACCTATGAATTTTTAGTAAGCATTTGGAACAAAGCTGATTGAAGTGAGATTAAAAAGCGAGGGTATGGAGATTCGAATTTACCTTCATTTTTCCACCCTTTCATCTACAGCCTGGGTCCATGATGATCTTTGATCAGCCGTCAAAGATAATGAGGCTATTGGTAACCATGAACCTATGGAAGGGTCCAGAGGAGAGAATCCATATGGAAAGGTGGTCCTTCTCGATGGATTCATGTAAAGAGCTCATCGTGGACCAATGGCTGGTTAGAAAGTGGTATAGTCACCACTCTCTTCTCTCCTATCACACCATATTTTGATGTGGTATCCGGCTAAACAAGTAGATCTTGAGTGGGGAATTGAAATCTGATGCATCTGAGGATCTTGGAACTAAGACCTAAAAGATGATGGGGACGTAGTTTTTATTCAAATCGAGACTCACGAAGTCTCGCTTTTGAGTTCAAAATCCACGAATCTTATTAAACTTAAAAAGAAGAAAAGGGGCATACGCTAGTAATGACAGAATATTCGATCATTGTATGGATAGGGCTCTGAGTGTAGCGCACATCATTTTCTTAAAGAGTGGGGCTCGTCGGTCGAGCCGTTGTGTCCTCAGTCAGCTACCTTGGGTGGTTCGACCAGAAAGATCGCATGGCCGGTGGGTATGATGAGATTTTCATACCAAAAATGTCAAAGGACTAAACTCCTATATCTCTTCCATTTTGCTCTCTACTAAAACTAATCTTTGATTCAGAGCTTTTCCCGCTCTGAAGGTGAGGAGTTCACTTTTGAGTTTGATTTAGTTAGTTGTATATAAAGAGGTTCCATCCACGAAATTAAACTAAGGTTGACTACTCTTCCAAGTTTAGCATCTTGACTGTCAATCTGAGGATAAGCTAACCATTTCCTCCTCCGTTATGGTTTGACGTCATTCATAGCTTGATCGGTTCATTCGTAAGGATGAACAAAAAGCGGGGAAGGGCCATGATGATTGATTCCAAAGCAAGTGGAAGAGGGCATTTCGAGTAGCAAAATCTTAAGCTTAAAGTCGAAACATGTTCCTAGGGAGAAACAGCGAGTGTAGTGATGGAAGCGTGGGATTGAGCGCTTCTCCTAGCGCCTTGATTCGGGGAGTTTTCTTCTAGCTGGATTAAGATGACTTCAGCTACTTGTAGAGCAGTGAAGGAGGAATGCCACTACTTCTGTGGAGAGCTGCCTTGGATGAATTACTTGCTTGAGAAAGGAGGAAGAAGCATCCTGCAATTCTCTTAAATTAGAAAGATGTCTGAGTCTCCTCTAGTCCTGGAGTCAAGTAGTTCATTGGTAGGGGTGCCCTCTGAGATAATGAATCCGAGATGCCTTCTTAGTAATCCCACTTCTTTCTATCGAGGAAAGCAATTTTGGAGTGCTATAATTCATCTTTTTAGTGCGCCTATTGGTGATTTCCCTATGATTTTCATCATAAGAGATTCTATTTTTCTTATGGTAAGTGGTCTATCATCCCATGGCGAGTGGCTTTTCTTTGGTCATCTACATTTTACTAATAACAAGCGGTAGAGCATATTGCTTTGCCAACACCATCCAAGAAGGTCCTTGGATTTAGGTAACATCTTTGGCTAGGCTTGGTCGGTAGATGACGTGAGTACATCCTATTCCACCAGAGTGGTAATGGAAAAAGAAAGAGCATATCGGATACACTTGCCAATGGGAGAGGGACTTCAAGCATGCCATTAGTTAGATAAGTATGTCTTGTATTTTTGAAATTGCCATTAGGTTTGTCTTTGTACCATGGAAGGAGAAGCTGGGTGTGAGATGTGAGTACTTTAGTTAGCGAGAGGAGTTTCCCGACTTAGTGGAGGTTCCCACTCGATCAATGGCCCTTTGATTGGAGACTCATTCTGTTGTGGGTTATCTCCATGTGCAGCACCGGGGGCTCCGTCTCTTCCAATGTCCCATAAGCTGCTATATCTATATAAATAATAGGTGTAGTGTTTTGAGTAGGGATGGAAGCTTGAGGAAGAGAAAAGAAAGTATCCGCGACAGCGGTTGGTCTCTCTCTCCTCTGTGTGACGTGAGCGTCCATGTCAAACCTGTAGGCACCATGGTCACCTTGAGTCGCAACACTGGGAGAGGGTGAGGAAATGACTTTCCTGGGTCCCAGGCTGGATTGTCAAAGGCTTTGGGAATGGAAATTTTCTTACGATGGCCTCGGACAAGACCTACGTTCGAAATGAAGTCTATCTATCTAAATGATAGATCGGGAAGGGCTTTCAATTCTTAAGTGAGATCAGAAATGCCCATACGCGGGACTTGAGCAAACCACAGCTAGAAGAGGCATGAGGCGGAGTGACTAGCAGGGAGGAGGCTGTGAGTCCCGGTACGTGTGAGGCCAGAGGTGCTTCGTCTATCCACCTTCGACCCCTATTATATCTCAAATTTCCTTCGGCGTTGATGCAAGTTGAAGAGACAAGAGTTTCTTTTCCGATTAAAGGGATATCGTGGATGTCGGTTAAAGGTGAGGTCACGAGTAAGGTGAGAGGCGTTGAAGAAGACTTGCGATAACTAACCTTGCAACTTCAAACTTGCAATACGTTTAAGATTTAGGGAGATGTGAATAAAAGAATCCATAGTCGATCGGCATCGATGTAGATGCGCGTGATTAAAACAAAACTCTAAAATCTTCCCTAAGAGGAAAAACCTCAAAAATTCATATGATTGAATAGCACTTTGAGGCCTTGACTGGCGAGAAGGAAGGATGCAGGACCTAGTACTGGAGAATACAATAAACAAAGCGGCCTGCTGATGAGGCATCCACGTTCCTCGATGGCCAACTAGGAGCCTCAGGCGGTGAGGCTTGTGCCGGTCTAACACAATGGATCGATGCAGGAGACTGGCCAGAGGCTAAGCTGGCTATTAGTTGCCATACGATAGGTCTGAGTCTTCTTGTTGAGATAGAGGCCTTGAGTGGTCAATCGATCATCGCCTAAGCTTCCGGAGCCTCTTGTTGTGTGTTTCGATCCATTTGTGGCGAGGCTTGCTTGAGGCGTCGCGGTGGCGGTGGTATGCTTAATTGGCGTCTCTGAAAGATCCTTGAGGTTTGGAAGTTGGTTAGACTCTGAGTGAGTGAGGGTACCTTGCTGAAGTCTTCCCGAGAAATCAATGAATTAACTTTGCGTCGATCGCAATACCCATTGATGGATCTCTCTGTCACGGATCCTCGACCCTAAGAAAATCACTATGCCGGCGCGAATTGATGAATTCCCTACTAAATTAATAGTTTGGAAAAGCGGTGGCGATTCTGAAAGAGATAGATTGCACAGAGTCTATGGTACCAACCGATACGGGGAGGGAAAGAGGTATGGGATGCAAAGTCTCATTTAATAATCCATTTTGGGGTATGTATTTCCATGTTAGGAGCAGACTGCTTCTCTTCTAGTCGGAGCTCTTTATTTTTCTTACTCATTTGCTTTGTGATTGGGTCATCTACTAAAGCATTATCGAGATAGGGGCGAAATGGGATGGAATTTTTGAGTGAGTTAGGGAAGTTGATCGTGATCGGAGCCCGCCCTTGGTACACTTTCGCAATGTCTTGCGCTTGGTGAGTAGAGCAGAAGCCAAAACTCCTGTCGCGTCACCTACTTTTTCTTCTGAGCTTCAGAACGCAAGGAGGGATTAGACATTTTATTCATTGAGTGGATGGGGTCGAGAGTAGTGAGGTTTTCGAGCCAAGCGGTTTATGGAGAGAGAGAAGTTTAAGGAGAGGAATAAGAAGAGAGGACCTCATCAGCGCTCCTAGAGCAAGAATTGAATCCACGCAGCTTTACTATAGCAATAAGCGACAACCTTTCCCTGTGCCCACGAAGTCCACGTTTTGGATAAGTGAGACTCCTTCCTTCACCTGCTTTCGTCCGATCCTGAGCTTGCTTCTCCGTTGAGCTTGAGGCGACTCATGTGCTATCCGCGAGATTTTTGAAAGTGGATTGTCGTCAAGGAACTTGGCTCTCGCTTTACATTTTCTAAGCGTGACTAAAGGGAAACTTGCGGTGCTACAACACGGGTGCCATGCATGCCCGTAATCAGGAATTGACTGCGGAAGGCTTGGAGTGGAAGCGGAAAGATCATCATCTTTGTTGGTTTTGTATATGTTTTCCTCTCGCACTCCTTTATCCAAAAGCGGGAATCAAACTGTCAGGCTAAGGCTTTGGGGCGGGTCCGAGATTGGATTGGAGTCAAAGAGGTAGGGAGTCTAATTGATGGAGTGGGCGGTGGTGGTAGCAGTGAGAAGCCTCGATCTAGCTATATCAGGTCTAAATTTGGCTGCGCGTTCCATTCTTTCTAAAAAGCAAGACTTGAGGTAGGAAGCTGATGGAGCCGGAGTAAGCAAAAGGTGAGATAGAAGGCGCGTGATGAGGAGCAA
>NC_052490.1:19388071-19392174 GCF_009730915.1 Dioscorea cayenensis subsp. rotundata
AAAAGTGAGTCTACAATTTGGTTCCAACAGTTACTAACACACATATGTCCCCCTAAATTTAAGAATTTCCAACAGACCAATCATAGATCATCATTAGCAAGGTAGTCATTCACAAACACGGAGAGTGATATTGCTACTCTCAACGTGTTGCCAAACTCCAAGCACCCACACAATCCCTGAGATGAATGGAGACACACAAGTAAAACTCACAAAAATAATAAAAAGATAAACTAAAATAGAACAACAAAAAGTAAACAAATCAAAATGTCCGTATAGCGGGACTCCCCTTGCTAACTAAACTTTAAAGTCTATAAAATAAAGATAATAACAAGATACTGAAAATAAAAACATAAAGCTATTGTGCAATCAAAATGGAGTGCTCTTAGCTTGGGAAGAGTCGCCAGAGGAGACAGAGTCATCCTGAGACTCGTTGAAGTAAGAAGTGTCACACCCACCCCGTCTACCGAGATAAAAGTGGCACTCATCAGTTAAAAATCCATTTTAACTGGAAAACTGACCCCTTGAAAAACCAAATCAGTCTTACAGAACAAAATTAACAATCTTTAAACAAACTACAGGTTCAAATATATGAATAAAACAAACATAATTACTCCAATTTGCGGGTACCACCGCTACAAGATCGCGACACCAACACATAGAAAGAAAAGGGAACCACTTCAACTCGGAACTCAACCCTGACTAGCTCTATACTCACATAGGTAATTTAGTAGGGTCCTTCTACTACAACTGCAACACATTTTAGTTGGTCTATAGTGGATCAATAATTTCAAATAATTAAATTTAGCATATAAAATATATAAAGATCAATTTCTCAAATAATTTCCCAACTTTCCCAAAGACAAGAATTTGGCAAAATACAACTTTAAAGAGCTTTTAAAACATAAATTCATCATGAATAGTTATCAAATCAATTTTCCCAAGGAATACCATTTTTGTGAGAGACTGCCATCCTGAGAGCAGTATCTAGCAAAAACACTCCTCGACTTAGCCGCCGTCGCGACTAGGTTGACAACCATCAAGATATTCACAACCTTGTCATTGGCCATTGAGATTCCCACGTTGTTACTCTAGGTTTCTCACAGAACTAAACCCTGTCAATGGCTCTCGAAACTCTTGACCAGGGGTAAACTTAGGGTTGACCACGCCGCCTCCCATCAGGCCGGACAATTAGACCTCAACTCTAGTGTCAGACTAAAGTAAGTAGTCACCATCAAAATCAATCAAAACTCCACAGCACAAGACTTGCATAATACCTGCAAAGTCCATATCCAGGAAACTATTCCTGTACCAGGAATGAAAACCAAATCTACAAGCATTGATAGTTTAAACATTTTAATTTGAACACATGGTTTCACAAATCTTCTCTAATGACGCCAAACCATCTGATGCTCCCTCGGCAGAAGAAGTTGGCCATCCGGACGCTGGTGTATAGAGGAGCAGATTTCCATTGTGAAGGAGATATTAAATTAATAAAAGGATTTCTACAAGATCTTGGATTCGGAGAGGAGTTGCAAAGTTGAAGATGTTCGCAAAGCTTAAAGAAGATATCTCTAAAGATGCACCCAAAAACCGAAGCACTTGGCTCAGATGAAGCATTTAAAGCTGTTTCTAAGGCTTTCCAATGTCTCACCAATGAAGATACCCGGAAGAGAAATGATCTTGTGGGTTTAGAGGTGCTAAATTATGGTGTTGCCAGACCTGCTGTTAGAAATTACAATAAAGGATATAAGCATATAATGGATTTTATGAGGCTGATTTTGATGTAGATGAGATATTTAGGAATTTTTCCTTTAGTGAAGGGCCAATGCAAACTTCCTTTTAGGATATTTCAGTTTAGAATTGGTGGCATGGATAGACACAATGCTAATGAGATCCAGTGTTTTTTGTGGGGATGGTTCACAGAAGCTTAGGAACTGGTAAAAGCTTTGACAGGCATGGGATTGGAAGTGTCCTTTGAGTTTGTCCATTGCTCATATTGAAGGATTGATTGGCTCCAGAGAGGTGATCTCCTTGCAAAGTTTTTTTTTTTAGTCATAGTTAGAAAACTCTAGACATGCTCCTTTCAAAATTGGTTTAGGACATGTATCTTATTTTGCTATGTTCCTATGTTTGACTTTTTTTAGAATGATGATATTTTGTTTATAAAAGAGATATACGGAGGAGAAGTTTATTGGTGAGGGCATTTTTGGTAAAAAAATAATAAAAGAAAAAAGGAGATGAAAAAAATGAAGGAAGAGTAAAAGAGAGAGAATGAATAATAAAAGAAAAGAGAGAAAAAATGATGAAAGGAGAAGAAAAAAAAAGGGGAAAGAAAAAAATCGATAAAATGAAGGGTGAGTTTAGAAAAAAAGAAGAAAGAAAAAAAAGATATGAAAATGAATAATGGATGAATTTATTGAGGGTATTTTGGTATTTTTTCTTTGCAGGGCCTCCTCTAGAAAAATCCTATGAAATTTCTCTCATTCCACCTTGAAGTTTTGACTTTCTTGGGGTAATGAGAATTTCTATGAAATTTCTCTCATTCCACCTTGATGTCTTGACTTTCTTGGGGCAACGAGAATTTCTATGAAATTTCTCTCATTCCGCCTTGAAATCTTGATTTTCTTGGGGTAATAGGAAATTTTCTTAAATTTCTCTCATTCCATCTTGAAATCTCGATTCTCTTGGGGTAACGAGGATTTTTACATAATTTCTCTCATTCCACATTGAAATCTCGATTTTCCTGCGGTAACGAGGAATTTTTCATAATTTCTCTCATTCCGCCTTGAAATCTTGATTTTCTTGGTGTAACGAGGAATTTTCCACAATTTCTCTCATTCCACCTTGAAATCTTGATTTTCTTGGGGTAACGAGAAATTTTGCATAAAATTTTCTCTCATTCCACCTTGAAGTTTTGACTTTCTTGCGGTAACGAGAAATTTTTATGAATTTCTCTCAATCCACCTTGAAGTCTTGACATTCTTGGGATAAAGAGAAATTTTTCATAAAAAAAATCAAATCCTCTCTTCGATCTCACTTTGAGGTCTTTTGACACTCATTGGAGTAAAAGGAAAATATGGAATGAAAAGAAGAGTAAATTTTTTTAAAGTAGAAGGAAGAGTAAAAAAAAGAAAGAAGAAATGAAAATTTACAAAAATATCTCTTGTCAACACATTAGAAAAAAAAGAGAAGAGTTGACTATGATTGGAGTGAAAAGCGGCAAAATGAAATGTGAAAAGAAAAGAATCATTTCTTTAAATGAAAGAAAGAGTAAAAAAAAATTTGAAAAAATTTCACAAAAAATGATGATGAATGAAAGGATGAATGAAAAATTTTTCACAAAAATATGCCTCTCGTCAACACTCATTGAAAAAAAGTTGAGTTGGCGAAAGATTTTTTCTAAAAGCCCATTATGAGGTCTCTTTTCACGAAAATGAAGTAGAGAATTCAATTGGTGGATTAACAAACAGAAATCAAGTTCATAATTATCGCTTGAAATCCATTTTCTTAAAAGCAAATCAAAATTATCAAGTTAATGACCTAATCATGTTAAGGCTCACAATTTAAAAAAAAAATAAAATCCAATGGCCGTTGCTCAAAAGCATTGAAGAGTCAAGACCAAAATACCTCATGTAAGCGAAAAATGCAACTCTGAAGTTTTCAAGATACCAAGAAGTCAAAGGCTTGAGGAGTTTCACAAGCCATGGAGTTGGAGATTTTACAAGCACAAAGAGCTAAAGTCTTCAGCGATAAAAGAAGAAAAATTGACCTAGTGGGCAACTTGTAAATGTAGAGTGACCGCAGATTGAGAACTAAGCGATATGTCCAGATACAAACCCACATAAAGAAAAGAAGAAATCGTGGAGGGCTACATTCATGGAGTTAAAAGGATCTTCCGACATACTTTCATTAAAGGAGTTAGGAACGCCAGCTGAGCAAAAAAAGAAGTTTGAGGAGCATGATAAAAATAGCTCATTCTTTAAAAAAAACTCTCTTATCAAGCTCTTTTGTAAAAAAAATAGCTCTCTTAATACTCATGTATTTTCGATTATGACCATGTGTTCGTATGCATCTTGAAAATTAATAAAAAAATGTTATGTTAT
>NC_052490.1:19393174-19422775 GCF_009730915.1 Dioscorea cayenensis subsp. rotundata
ATAAGCAACCAAGCGCGGCATATACCTCAAAGGGTGCTTCTTTTAATCATAGTTGGGGACCTCCATATGAGCCTAGTGGCTCTGCTAATATAGGTATGGGACAGTTGGAACAAGTGGATTTTGTTGGGCAGAATCGTCGGTTTCAAAATAACCCATACAGCAACACCTGCAATGCAGGCTGGACAAATCACCTGAATTTATCATGGAGCCAACCAGGATAAGGACAAGGGACACAACAACCGAATAGGCCTTCCCCACATAGCACAGATCAACCATCCTCCTCGTCATCATCAGACTTTATTAGTGAACTTACCGGATTGTTGGGGCGATTCAGCAAGAGCATTGAAAGTTGCTTCTTGAATCATGAAGAAATGATGAGGAACACCAATGCTACTATGCGGAATCTAGAACACCACATGTGTCAGATGTCCAAATTAATTGAGGAGAGGCTTCCAGGTCACTTCCTAGCAACACCAAAGTCAACCAGAAGGAATCTTTAAAGGGTGTTTCCTTGATGAGTGGGAAGCAACACCCAACGCCTTTTGAGAAAGAACCCAAAAATGAGAAGGTCGAACCAGCTGTCATTGTTGATCATGAGACCTTGTCTGCTGTGGAGGATAAGGCACCCGAACAAAGTAAGGGAAAGAGTATATTGCTAGCTTATCAATCAAAACTCCTTTATCCTATGAAGATGAAGAAGGATCAATAGGGCAAGCAATATAAGAAAATCCTCGACATGTTCAAGACTCTCCCCATTATTGACACTATGGACTTTGAGGACACTTGTTATTGTGTAGGTGTTATTGATGGAATTGTTTCTGAAATCATGCAGGATACCCTTTTAATGGATGAGCTCTGTGGGTTATTAGAAGATGAACATGTTGATGATGAAATTGGGAAGAAGTGATGGAAGAATCATATTGTCTAGAGTTGGTGTCTGTCATAGTTTCCGCACCACCGAAATTGCCAAAGACAAAACCTCCCTTGCAATGAAATGGTGGAAAAAGGTGACCACCAAGAGAAAAAAGCCACCCATTTCACCACCTATTCCGACCGCCTCCAACTACTCGAGTCCACGTATTTTTGGTGAGGTCAATTTGATTAATTCTTTAGTACACTACTCGTGCAAATGTTTTTCAGGTGGTCCTGAGAGGTATCGATTTCATGAACCTCCTTGAGAGCAAAACAGGTAC
The DNA here is from genome assembly GCF_009730915.1 of Dioscorea cayenensis subsp. rotundata. Classification (NCBI taxonomy): domain Eukaryota; kingdom Viridiplantae; phylum Streptophyta; class Magnoliopsida; order Dioscoreales; family Dioscoreaceae; genus Dioscorea; species Dioscorea cayenensis. Next base: position 19,394,368 of record NC_052490.1, read on the forward strand.
TTCAAGCTAGTGACTTTAAACAAGAGTTTCTTGGGAGGCAACATAAGTCATCTTGTTTGTTTTTGATCATTTTGTTTTGTGTTAGTCATTTTTCTTTTTGGCTATCTTCTTCGTCTTCCAATGCTGTGGTCTGCTTTATCAAGGAATTTTTGGTATCTTTTTGTATTCTTTTAGAGAGTGGCTATATCTTGATTGATCTCGTAGGTTTCAGCTGCTTGTCTAGAGAAGGAAAACTCTTGCCCTAGAATTGTTCAGGCTAAGCACAGGCAGAGCACGTCCCTACTTGACTTACTAATTTTCACTGGTTTTTGTTTTTGATGCATTCCAGGTCAAGCACAGTTTGAGCACGAGTGTCTATTCCCTTGAGACTTTGGGGAACACACCCAGAGCACGATCGTGCTTACCCCCAGCATCTTGATGCCCATGGCATGCACCTGCTCTATGCGTGCTCGGTCATGACGTTTTGGCTTCCACCACTCAATTTCAAAACCCAACCCCCAGTAGCATCGTTCCACACCATTTCTTACCTTTCACCTTTATCTCTTCGGCTTCATTTTCACGAGCTTTATTTCGTATCTTGGTGGACTTTATCACATTTGATCACCACTTTTCACACATTCTATGTTGATCTTGGTTAGCTGCCATTTGACTTCGTTGTTTGATTTGGGGTTTCCATTATCCATCATCTTGATTTAATGCTTGTTTTGAACCCTCATGAATGCTATTTTTCTTCAAGATCACTGAGTTTTCATATGAGACGAGTGAGGGCTTGTCGTGGGAAGATGGCCACCCGATGCACGATCTTGTTTTTTTCCAGTTGAGCACAGTTTGCTTGTCCCTGACATGATCATGTTCCTCTTGTTTCCATGACACCTGTGTACTGATTGTCTTCATCCTTTCTTTTAGATCACGCCTCGAAAACACATTGCATCCAAGATGCCCAGAACTGAGGTCTCCACTCTTGCCACTGACTACGTGCCTATCTTTCATACTAAGTCGTACTAGGATCACTATACACGACTCTCTCGTCGCCATTTCGGCAAGTTGAGGGAAATTAATTTGGATGTTCTCCATGAGGTTGGTTTGGAGACAGAGGTTCAGCAGTTATTTAGCGCTGTAGCCTGGCAGCAATTATTCCAGATCACTAATAACACTTATGAGTAGTTGGCGCTTAGGGTGCTTGCCACGTTTGAATTATCTAGGGGACTGTTGCATTTCAATGTGCCAATTTCATCCAGTTTCAGACTTTTGGTGTGATGCAGCAGATGAGTCTCACTGACTTTTCTATTTTGCTAGGGCTTTAAAACACAGAGTTCACTTAAACTCCTGAATACGATTCACTAATGATCTCCCCGCCGGCTCGAGAGTCACTAGAGGACGCTTGGAGGTGGTTGAGTACTTCTCCTACTTATGATCCTCGCCATACCAAAGCCACCATCCTCCTCACTCGGCCACTCCGATATATCAATTTCATCCTCTATCACACTTTGGCAGGGCGTGGTAACATCACTGGGTCATTAGTCTCTGTAACTTTAACTTTCTGCTGAGCATGATGCATGGATTCTACCTGCATTTTTGTTATGAGGTCCCTATCTCCATCTCCCATCAGGAGACCCTTGCATGGGCACCCTCTTTGTCGGCCCCTACATCATGCGTCTGTTCAAATGCATACGCATTCTGGAAGGGAAAGACAGGGTAACGGTAGTGGGCAGTGTTGCGTCTATGACCCTTGAGACACTAAGGTTGATGTAGATGTTGCAGCATGTCTATACTACCAAGGGGATCGAGTACTACACCGACAGCACTCTGATACTCTCCCGACCGTTGCCCCTATTGATGTTACTCTCTCTTCCCAACGGGCTGCTACCATTTCGCGATAGCTGTCGCATTCACTACCTCATGCCTCCTCTGGTCACCTAGACTAGGTTACCAGTTCCTCAGCAGCATTCAGGTGGGTAAAGATGAGTGTGGCACGTATTGCTAAGCATTTAGGTGTGCGACTATCTCCTGAGCCGGTTTCTCCTTTGTGACCCATGCGTCATATTGGGGTTGATACATCTGATTTGGTGTCTCCAACTAGCTTGACTTTTTTTGGGGATGATTCTCAGGCCAAGAGCGCATCTTTCTAAGCACCACAGCACTAGTCCCCTCTCCTATTGCTATTCTTGTGCTTTTACTTCCATCGTTTGTAATCCCAAGGTCAGGTACGTCAAGCTTAGTGACGTTAAACAAGTGCTTCTTGGGAGGCATCCCAAGACTTTACCTTTTTTCTAGGTTTTAGTTTAGTACTTGCATAAATAAGAGCTTGAGTGTTGGTGTCTTGATCTTTTACATGTTATTGCTATGTTTTACTCGTGGATTGTTGGTGTTTAAGTGTGCTTAACCGTGATTGGTGAAGTTTCTTTGTCATTTGAGCACATTTTCCATGGTTCTTTGGTTAGTTCTTCATTGTTATGCAGTCTCTGTATGTGTATAAGTGTACAAAAATGTTTACTGCAGAGTTTGTAATTTTTCTAAGTCATCCAGAGAAGACACACAGCCATGTGAAATTTCCATACGGGCGTGTGTTTCAGTTTAGAGCTTATCCCGAGAGGACACAGCGGTGTGCGAATGCCACTGTGAATGACCTTGTGATGGTCACACACCTGTCGGTAATTTCCACACGGGCGTGTGGAACTCCGTAGAGTTCTTAGACTCTATCCTGAGAAGACACATGGGCATGTGAATGTCCCTGTGGATGATCCTGTGAACTACACACAGGAGTGGGTAATTTTCACACGCCCGTGTGAAACTCTATAGAGATTTGTCTTCCATCCCAAGAGCACACAATGGCGTATGAGTGCTCCTATGAATACCCCTGTGAGAATCCACACGCCAGTGTGGAATTTTGACAGGGCCATATGGAACACTTAGTCATGTCTCTCGGGAGGATAGAGGGCCATAGGGAAGTGTGGGTGTCCTTGTGGGTCGGACACACGGGCGTGGGGAATTTCCACACACCCTAACAATGCCCTTGCGTGTGACAGCAAGTGCACGGGTTTGTCGAGTAATAAATTCCCAGGTGAGTGTGATATAGTATCCACAGGTGGTAGGGAATAAAAATACTTAAGTTACTACTTAACCAAGTAAAGATGAACGATGATTGTATTAATAAAGTGTGATGTAAACAAGAATAAAAGAACAAGAAAGAGAAGCACAAATAAGTGAGAGGAAAGGCAATCGATATAAAGTGTGGTACTTGGATACTGTTCTTCCTAGGATATTTGTTTCAAGTGCAAAATCAACTATTATGCTTCCTAACTAATGCATTCATGAGTCATGGAGATCCTACAATACACGGCCCCAAATCTAAAGTCAACTGTGACTAACTCTATACTATGCCCCGGAGGAGAAATCGAACAGTCTTAACACCTCACACTATATAAAGTTGCATGGAGTTATATGAGTTCCAAATAATAAACCCTATTCCTATGTGTAGACCTAACCCTTTGGTCAAGGTAAAAGGCCCCTAATCACAATTACGCCCCAGATACTAGAGTTCACTTCAATGCTTTACTCTGTGGCTCGCGCAACTAAGCCCCAACGGAGTTCATGCTCTAGCATTTCACTCTATTGTGACCACAAAGGACAAATCTCATTTCCAGCCGGCTGTGAACAGTAAATTACTACAATGTTTTTTTCTATCAATGCACAAATCAGCATACACAAATGTGACTGCATTTGTACCCCTCCACATCATTATACTTTCTTGAATACCTGGAGGTTGGCACACATTCTCGTATCTTGAGCCCGACTTGTGTCTTCGCGTTTGTTGCTTCCCAAGATTTCATCAAATAGTGCATTCACGATCTACATTGGCTTCTTTTCTCAATATTTAGCTTCACAATCCTACATGCGCAAAATAACACAAATACACATGTATTAGCGTTTAAACTTGATAAAAGTAATGCTCATCATAAGGAAAGAACACTTCGCATTCTTATCGCACAAACACTTATCAAACTCCCCCGCACTTAAGCTTTTGCTTGTCCTCAAGCAAAGAAATAAAACATTGAAGCATAGAAGAAGGAAAGATTGAAAGCGCTCGGCCTTAGGTTCACCAAAGCATGCAAGGAGAGCATTCTACAAATATGGGAAATTTCAACACTAAATATGAAAGATCAATGCTCTAGCTAAAAACTTGAATCAAAAAGGAAAACAACTCGAAATCGTGTAAGTGTGTGTAAACTCACTTAATTCAACCCAAAGTATATCCCTCAAAGTTTTAAGTAAAAGGGTCTTATTTATCTACAAAAAATAACAAAACAACAAGATGGTAGTAGCTTCACACATCCTCTAAGGTACCGCTTTCCAAAGCGGCTGCAAAGGTGGTTTTCACACTTTTGAGGTGGCAGCTCTTTCTACTGGGGTGGTAGCTTTCACTCATCCCATGAGATAGCTCTTTCTCTCATTAGGGCATAACTAGTATCCGACTTATGAGAGTAGTTTCATACTTCATAGGTGGTAGCTCTTTCCACCCAGAATGCACAACTAAATGATATATATATATTTTTTCAACAAAATAAAACAAGAAACAAAACTAATTAGTCCCTTAAACAATGAACTTGAGTTTCCAAAAGATTTTCAAGAGTGAGTGGTGCAACAATTATCGATCGAGCAAAAATTCCTACAAATTCAAGTAAAAACTAGAGCATGAGAACATTCAATGTTAAAACATCTCCTAAACTCAAGAATACAACATTGCAACTAAGATGAACCACCATTAACTATTTGAGCATGTATGTCAATCAAAACTTGTGTAAAAGACATGTGCAACGTGAACTGGCCCCGACACTTAAGATGTATATTGCCCTCAATGTACACATACAAGCACCATAGAAAGTATAGTCATCAAGGAAAATATGTGGGAGTGGGCAATCGAAATAATACACCCCTGACTCCTATTGTTGCATTTGATGGAGCTAAATCCTTGGGAGTAAAGTTCTATCCGGTTGTGAAGCATACACGACCCACATTGGCCGTGTCCATGAATAGTTCTCAATCCCCATACTGACAAGACCATCTGCACGCATACACAAGGGGGTTCAGTGAAGCTCAATAAACAAAAATGACTCGAGTATATAAAAGATAAAGCAATAAATACAACTCGAGACAAAATAACGAAAATAAAAGACATACTCAGAAGGAAAATCCTTTCGGAGTAGTGCAGGTCTAACAATGATACAAAATAAAGCAAAAATAACATAAAAGAAATAAGATATGCATCATGTGTCAATGTCATCTGTTTTCGGCTCCTCAACAACTGCTGGTGGTGGTGATGATGATGCACAAGATGGATCAATTGGTGCTGGAATAGGTGATGGTGGTGGCGGAGTTGCCTAAGTGGTCCTCGGCCACAGGACAAATGATGAGGCGATGTCTTCCTCTAAAATCTGTTGTAAGGTATCAAAATGTGCCATCAACTCGGTGTACTGCATAACCTGTGTCTCCCAAACCTCGGCTATCTCAGTATGTAGCACCGCAATAGCATTCTTGAGCCTCTCAGAATGATCATAAGCTCGAGACGGTGAAAACATTAGTATTGGGAGTGGCTCCTCTACCACAGGAGATGCTTCAGTCTCCATCGGTGTCGGCTGAGGCTCGAAGGCGTCCTGGGAGGCCTCAGCATCATCATCCTCACTCTCGGTTATCTCTGGAGTGGGCATAATCAAAGCATATACACCAGGGCTGTGTCTATGCAATAATCCCATGAATCTCAATGTATTAGGGCCTAACGGTGAAGGAACAACCATCTTCTCATCACAACATATGGAGTCTAGCAAACCTATGTTCATAAAAAGTCTGGTGATGTACGGCCCTGAAATGATGACACCAACTCTGAAATACTAGCCCTGGTGGCATAGATACTCGCCTAGTATGTGGCCCAAATGGATTGGCTATCTCTGAACCATAAAGTAAAGGTACAGAAGCTCCTGTCGGCTTAGGACGCCGGCACTGTCACCACGGCCATTCACCGACCTGCTCAAAATGGCATGAAGATAGTAGTATGCAGGTCAAGAAAGGCTTGTGGCCTTGGACACGCCTGGCTCATACTGTCCTTGGCCGCATAGACTGCTATATGCTCTCTGAGGATTCAAAGAACTAGGATAATCGGCCCGAAAATGCTCGTACTCCTCAGTGGCAATAAAGGTCTCATCATAGAGGCCCAACAGGATCGAGAATTATGTGAAGCTCATAACATGGTACTGCCCAAGTGCTCTAAACTATATAGCTTCAACATTGTCAAATACGGAATAGGACCTGTCGAACTCGAACGAGGATAAAACCTCAAGTGTAAGCGCAACGATGGCAGGCTCTCTAAACGTCAGTAACTGTCTCCAACCTCCCCATCGAGACAAGATCCTCTACCTTATCTGCCAACTCATTGCCCTGCTATATATCTCGCAATACACACATATCTAAGAAATGAGTCTGTCCGAACATAATCTTCGATAATCGCTCAAAAAGAACTTGGGTGCTCAGGAACAGCAAATCCCATATTCTCTGGCTAGGGGGATGACTTACGCGGATTCTTCTCAGCTTGCTTCTTCGACTGGGTGCCATATCTGCAAAATGAAAACATAGACTCAATCAAAAGCATTCAAAACTTTATTCTATAGATTTCCACACGGTCATGTGGAATTTCTACACGCTCGTGTGGATCAATAGGGTGTGAAAACCGCACGACCGTGCCTCACAAAACCAAAAATACACCTTTTCATTGTGTCTAACTTCGTTCTAAGCATGCATATACCTTATAAACATAGAAACAAAGCAACATTCATCATTTTAATCGATCAAAATCAACTATGGTGAAGAAAAAATGAATTGAGGGTTTACCAGCAGTTGAAGATGAAAACTCTCGAATTCGGCCGACAATTAAAGTAAAACACATCAAGATCAACGGTGCGAGGTCGGGAGAGTAGTGGAGAGTGTTCTCTGAGTGATTGGGAGTGTAGGAATGAATAAAAACCGAAAAGGATTTTAAAGAAAACCCGCGGCCTTTGCATTTCTGTACATCCACATGGGCGTTGGGAAATTACCCACGCCCGTCTGACTCCCTAGGAGAGCCCACAACGGCAGATGCATGCCCCTGTGCGTTCTCTGGAAAACACTCAAAGCATTTTGAATGCAACCACACGGGCGTCCGGGAATTACCCATGCCCATGTAGACTCTCTATCCAACCGAGTAAATTCTCTGAGTATAACCCACGCCCGTGCGGAAATTACCCACGAGCGTGGGTCATCACAGGACCAATTCATAGGGGTACTTGCACGACCCTGTGCATGCTAGGGATGGAGGAGAGCTCCTCTGCATAGATCCACACGGCATGTGGAAATACCCCACGCCCATGCGTTTATCACAAGGTCACCCAGAGGGCCGAGTCCACGCCCCTGTGTCTTCTCAGAAAAATCTCCAAATCTATGCAGGGACACACACGCCTGTGCGGAAATTACACACGGGCTTCTGAAAGTTGCAAGGTCATCAACAGGGGCGTGTCCACGCCTATATGGCCTCTCAAGATGAGCTCACAGTAGAGACCCAGCGGCGTGTGGAAATTCCACACGACCGTAAGTTTTCACTGGATGCCTTAGAAAACTCTATAGACTATGCAGAAAATTTCTGAACAAATAAAAACACACAAAGCCTTATTTTATAATGGAGACAATACCAGATAAATACACACAACATGGTCAAACGACCAAAAACTTCGTCATACTCATTTAAACACACGTGTGCACCAAAAAACCCTGAGAAAATCATAGCAATAGCATCTCAAAATCAGGACAGCAACACTCAAAGCTTTATTCATGCAGACACTATATTAAAAACTAGAAAAATTGTAAAGACTTGGGTTACCTCCCAGGAAGTGCTTGTTTTACGTCACTGAGCTTGACGTACCTCTTCTTACCTCACGTTGGCTCATAGATAAAGGTTTCCCTCTTACCCTTGACTTGGAAGCATGATGAACATAACCTCTTGAAGGTAGAAAGAGAGTTGTCGAGCTTGTTACCACTTGAGAGTTCATCACCCTTGTTCTGTTCTCGTATATCCCTAAAGCCTTGGGGCATTTCTTGTGGCATCTTCTTGCTCGCTTCATATTCTGGAGCATTTTCTTTAGGATCCCCGGCTTAGATGGTACCTTCTCCTCTAGACCAAGTATCATCAACTCCTTGTTCTCCACTTCTTGGTCTAGCAGCCCCTATACGGCTCCAGATTCAACATTTCCTGCACATATTCATCAGTTAGTTCATTGGTAGTGTTAAGAAAATATAAAGTATCATAAAAGTCAAGAGAATGTCGCATAGCTTCAGCGAGGCGATATGTGCGCTTGTCATCTCCAACCCTCAGTGTCAACTCCCCACCGTCCATGTCGATCAATGCCTTGGAGGTGCACAAGAATGGCCTCCTAAGTATCAATGAAACATCTGCATCCTCATCGACATCGAACACTATGAAGTCTACAGGAAATATGTACTTGTCCACCTTGACAAGCACGTCTTCAATGATGCCCCTCAGATGTCTCACGATTCGGTCCGCCAATTGCAAAGTCATCTGAGTCTACCTAGGCTCTCCCAAGCATAGCTTCTGAAAGAACAAGTATGGCATGATGTTGATACTAGCCCCTGAATCCGCCAATGCCATCACTTCACCCAAATTGCCAATGTTGCACAGAATCACAAAGCTTCCTGGATCTTTCTTCTTGTTCGACATATTCTTTTGCAACATCACAAATCAAGAGGCATCTAAGATCACCGATGCACTCTCTTCCAACATCCTCTTGTTGGTCAAAAGATCTTTCAAGAACTTAGCATACCGAGGTATTTGAGACAACGGCTCCACAAAAGGAATGTTGATATGCAATTGCTTAAATACACCCAAGAACTTCTTGTATTGCTCATTAGTTTAATCATTCTTCAATCTTGAAGGATAAGGGATTCTTGGCTTGTAAGGTGGAGATGCCACCTCCTTTTCTTTGTTGGCTCTCTCCTCAACCTCCACGACCTCGAGTGCTTTAATATTGGTCTTCTTACTTGGAAGCCTACCTTCAACCTTCTGACCACTTCTCAAAGTGATCGCCTTCATATGTTCTCTTGGTTTAGTCTCGGTATTTCTTGGCAAGCTTCCTTGTGGTCTCTCCGATAGAGACTTCACGAATTGCCCCACTTGACTTTCTAAATTATGCAATGAAGCGGTGTGGTTGCGAAGTGTAGCCTCGACCGATTGAAACCGTGTATTTGATGATTGCACAAACCAAGTCAATGCTTTCTCTAGATCGAACCTCCGAGGCTCCAAGCCTAAACACTATTGTCCATGTTTGGGGCTTGTTGTTGTTAAAAACACAGTGGTGAGGTGGCCTTTTGTTACCCTTGGTTGTTCCATGAGAAATTAGAGTGGTTCCTCCAACCCGAATTGTAGGTATTGGTATAAGGATTGCCTTGGTTTCTCATTGCATTATCCACATAGTCTACTTGCTCAACAGAGGGATGTACCACCAATGGCTATTGGGCAATCGGATGGGGCATGTCCCCCTCCACATCCACCACAACTCCTTACGGCCGCCAATCTCAAATAAGTTAAACTGTCTAACTTCTTACATAATTCCTCCACTTGGGCCGCCAACGATGTAACCGCATCGATCTCATGGATGCCGGGCACTTTCTTCTTCTCCCTAGAATTCCATTAGTAGCTGTTCAACCCCATTTCTTCGATTAGTTGTTGGGCTTCTCCGGGGGTCTTGCTACCTAAGGTACCTCCTGCCGCAGCATCAAGTAATTGTCTTGTACCTGGGATCAAACCATTGTAAAAAGTCTGAATGATCATCCACTCTAGGAACCCATATTGAGAACATTTTTAGAGGAGTTCCTTGAACATTTCCCATGTGCCGAATAGAGACTCCAATTCCATTTGCACAAAGGATGAGATCCCATTCCTATGATTTGCAGATTTTCCGGGAGGGAAATAATGGGAAAGAAAAGCTTTTACCATCTCCTCCCATGTAGTGATCGATGCTCTATGTAATGAGTGTAGCCACTGCTTTCCTCTACCATTCAAAGAAAATGGGAAGGCTCTCAACTTGATGGCATCATCCGTAACACCATTGATCTTGAGCATATTACACACTTCCAAGAAATTCTCTAAGTGACTGTTTGGATCCTCATCGGCCAAACCACTGAACTGTGAAGACTACTGTAACCTGTGGATGAATGCCGGGTTTAGCTCAAAATTCTGAGCGGTGATTGGGGGTCACACAATGCTAGACTACATCCCCAATACTGACGATATGGCATAATTAGAGAGTAATCTTTGTTGTTTATTCTGTTCTGCCATGTTGTCAGACCATTCAACTTCCAATTCAGCTAGATTCGATGGTTCTTGTATAGGTTCTTCACCCCTTCTTCTGAGTGTATGTTCAAGTTCAGGATCACCTTCAATCAATATTGAAGGGTTCCCTCGGGTCATAACCTGGAGCTCTACCAAAATAAATAAAACAAAATTAGAACGATGACCGAATAAGAAGATATGAAATAGAATGAATGAATAGCTAAGATAGCTAATTGCAAAGTATCTCTAAACACCTACTCCCCGGTAATGGCCCCAAAAACTTGACTACGCCCCTTGCGTGTGACCAGCAAGTGCATAGGTTTGTCAAGTAATAAATTCCCAAGTGAGTAGGGTATCGTAACCATAGGGAGTAGGGAATAAAAATACTTTAGTTGCTACTTAACTAAGTTAAGATGAACAATGATTGTGTTGATAAAGTGTGATGTAAACAATAATAAATGAACAAGAAAGAAAAGCGTAAATAAGGGAGAGAAAAGGCAATCGATATAAAGTGGGGTACTCAGATATTGTTCTACCTGGGGTAATCGTTTCAAGTGCAAAACCAACTATTATGATTCCTAAATAATGCATTAATGAGTCATGGAGATCCAACAATACACGGTCCTAAATCTAAGGTTAACCGTGACTAACTGTATACTATGCCCAAGAAATCGAACAGTCTCAACACCTCACACTATATAAAGTTGCATGGAGTTCTAGAGATTCCAAGTGATAAACCCTATTCCTATGTGTAGACCTAACCCTTTGGTCCGTGTGGAAGGCCCCTAATCACAATTAAGCCCTAGATACTAGCGTTCACTTCAACGCTTCACTCTATCGCTCGTGCAACTAAGATCAAGCGGAGTTCATCCTCTAGAACTTCACTCTATTGTGAGCGCAACAAACTTGAGGAAATCGAGGTAGGATAAATCACACCGGAGAGGAAAGGGACGCTCCTCTACCTCTCGACTCACCCTCTCAACCCTTTCCAATCTAGTTTTGTCTAACCTTCATGGTTTGTCACTCACTCACAAGGGTTACTAAGGTGAACTCTCAACCATAGTGTCACTCTAAGGGATTATTCAAACAATCAAGCATTCAAGATTGGAACTCAATTAAAACATCAATTAAGGAAAGCATAATAAAAAGTTTAATGAAACAAATATATCTTAGGGTTCATCAATCCAAAGTACCCACTAGGGGTTTAGCTCTCCATGGAGAAAGATACAATCAATCATAAAATCAAAAGTAAAAACAAATAGTCCATAGGAAAAACCTCTCGATAGTCGTATCAATGATCTTGTAGAGTGGCCGCACCTTCTTCAAAGGTCACCTTGTCAAGCGTAGGATACACTTCGCCGGATCAGTGCCGATGAAAGCACCCCCAATAGCTATCTTCCAAGAGAATCGCGGTGTCAAAGGCATAGAACCCCTGCAAAAGCTTTGGCAATACCTCTTTAAACCTTAGCTATAAGCCTCTCCAAATTTGGAGAAAAGATGGAAAAAATGATGCTGAAATCGGGCTGAATCGCTTGCTTTTAAACAGCTAGAATCGGGAATCCACACGAGCATGCGAAATTTCCACACACCTGTGTGGATTCTCTGGAAATCTCATTTTAAACCACCCATGAACATTACTTCTACAGTACTTGCTACAATGTTTTGCTACAGTACTTGCTACAATATTGGCCAGAACCACTCCTGAATCCATGTTTTTCATCGAGGTAGCATAAACGGGCAGACGTTTACACTGTAGATCACATCGCTTCATCAATAAACGACCTCATTGGTGAAGATTTTGCTGTCAATACGCAAATCAGGATACTCGAATGTGACCGCCTCTGTGCCCTTGCACATCATTATACTCGCTTGAATACCTGGAGGTTGGCACACATTCTCAACAAATAGTTCATTCATGATCTATATGTTTTTTTCTCAATATTTAGCTTCGCAACCCTACATGCGCAAAAGAACATAAATACACGTGTATTAGCGCTTAAACTTGATAAAAGTAATTCTCATCATAAGGAAAGAACACTTCACATTCTTATCACACAAGCACTTATCACGCCCATGTGGATGCGTTCGACGCTAGAAAGGTTATCCCGAGAGCACACAGGAGCGTGTGTCTACCCCTTTGAGCGGCCCTGTGGAAGTCACACGTGCGTGGGTAATTTTCACATGCCCGTATGGATGCACTAAACGTCAAGAGGCATGATTTTTTCTTTAAAACACACTCACACCCCTTCATTCTAAAGCTTCCAAACACTCAAACAATGTCTCACTTCACCTTCCTAAACTTTCTCCATCTATTTATAGGGATTTGAGTGAGTTTTTCGGCCGCATTCGAAGTTTTTGAGTTTCATTTTGTCGGTAAGCCTTCTTTTCTCTTTCTTTTTGCCAATTTTTCATTTATTTTGCTTGTTGTGGATGCTTTGGTGGATGCTTTTAGAAGTGATTCAGAAGAGTTTAATATATATATTGAGTTTATTGAATGTCCAAGCCGTGCGGCTTTCACGCCTCGTAGATCCACACGGGTATGCGGAATTTCCAAACGACCATGTGGATTCCTGCAGTATTGGTATTTAAGTTCTAATAGATTTATTTCTTATCCAATTTTTGTAGGAATGGCACACAGACCCAAGAAGAAAGCAGGCAAGCGTCCCAGAGAACCCTCTCCTGAGTAGATAGAGTTTACGATTCTCGAGCATCAGGCTCATTTTGAGCACTTAGTGAAGCTCAAGTTTGGACAGTCTCATTTCCCAGACTTGAGTGCACTGAGAGAGGTTCAGCTAGGAGATGATATGGCTAACAAGGTTGAGGAGCTCCTCTCGGTCTGCAGTTGGAGGAGATTATTGGAGATTTGAGAGCTGGATATCCGTATGCTCACTTTAGAGGCACTTACGTCATTCGAGTTGGATGGCTGATACAACAGTTTCTTGAGCATCGATGCTATATAGTTAAGAGCGTTTGGACAGTACCACAGTATGGGTATCACACAGTTTTCGGTCTAGTTGGGTTTAGAGGATGAGGCATTTACTGACACAGAGGAGTATAAGTAACTCATGACAGATTACCCTGGTATCTTGACACCTAAATATGCAACCAGGGACAATATGAGCCGGGAGTCTCCAAGGCGACAAGCCTTTCCCAGCCAGCTTATCGCTACATCCACGCCGTTCTTTGCCAATCAGTGAACGACCGTGGTGACAGTACAGGGGTGTTGAGCCCCCATGAGTTTTTTTACCTTTACTCGATAGTACAGAGTGAGCTACTTCACTGGGGCATATTGTGGCAGAGTACCTGAGGCACCAAGGCCAGTATGCCAGAGTGGTGGTGATTTTCTCAGGCCCATACATTACTAGACTTATTATTGCGATCGGTCTACTAGACATGATCATGGGGGCTGAGAAGATTATTGTACCATCTTCCCTCAGGCAGGAGACGATGAGACTGATGGACATGATACGGAGATACAGAGACAACATTTTTGTTATGATCATGCCACCACCAGAGAGAGGCGAGGGAGAGGAGGATGAGGCAAAGGGTTCACAGCCTGCTCAGGAGCCCAGCCGGCGTAGATGGAGACTGATGCACCCCTTGCTACACAAGAGCCACCACCAGTACAGATATTTTCTTCTTCTCGAGTCCATGATCACTTTGAGAGGCTCAATAGTGCTGTGAGGATACTATAGAGGGATTTAGCTGAAGTTCTCATGACACAGGCCGTTAACCATACTGAGGTGATGGCACGTCTTGACATCTTACAGCTAATCTTAGAGTAAGATGTGACATCTGCATTTCTGATGAGACCTCGCACTCCTCTGACATCTCCAGCATCACCATCACTAGCAGCACCAGCACTAGCATCATCATCACCAGCAGCAGTAGAGCCAGCACCGGACACCGACGCTTGAGATGTCTTTATCTTGAGTTTCTTTTATGTTTTCGTTCTACTTTTAAAGCAATTGTTTTAGTTTATTTCTTGTTTTAATTTATTTGAAAAAAATATAAATAAATAAATAAATAGTTATTTGTTTTGTTGTGCATAGGAACTGGAAAGAGCTACCACCTATGAAGTATGAAACTACTCGGATACTAGTTATGCCCTATTGAGAGAAAGAGCTATCTCATGGGATGTGTGAAACTATTACATTGGTAGAAAGAGATACCACCTTGATAGTGTGAAAGCCACCTTAGCAGCTACTTAGGAAAAGGATACCTTAGAGGATGTGTGAAGCTACTACCTCCTCTTTTCTTTTTGTACATAAATAAGCCCCTTCCACTTAGAGCTTTAGAGAGTATACGTTAGGTTGGCTTGACTGAGTTTCCACACATTTACACGATATTAGGTTGTTGTTCTTTTTTATTCATGTTTTTAGCTCGAGCATGGATTCTTCTTATTCGATGTTGGAATTTTCCCTTACTTGTAGAAGACTTCCTTTGCATGATTTTGGTGAACCTAAGGGCAAGCACTGTCAATTTTCCTTCTTATATGCATGAATGTTTTATTTTTGCTAGGGGTAAGCAAAAGCTTAAGTGTGGGGGAGTTTGATTAGTGCTTGTGTATAACTAATACAAAGTTTACTTTTCTTACATTGAGCATTACGTTTCTCAAATTTTATCACTTATTCATGTGTATATGTGTTCTTTTGTGTATTTAGGGTTGTGGAGACAATTATGAAAGAAAAGAACCATAAGTAGATCGTGGATGCATTTGTTGATGAAGTCTTGGATTGAACAAACGTGAAGACACAAGTTGTGCTTAAATACATGTGGGTGTGTGCCAATCTCCATTGTGCTCAAATGAATACACAAAGTGGAGGTGGCATGAAGGCAGTCACACTCATGTATTCCAACGTGTGTAATGCTAGCAAGATCTTCATCAATGTGATTTTATTGAAGACGCGACACAATCTAACGCATGGATGTGTGCACATGGCCATGTTGAAATCTCACACGCCCGTGTGGATGCACGATTCCAGCCCCTATAAATATCGTGATTTGAGATGTTTTGAAAGATCCTTTTCTCAACTTTTCTCCATCTTCGGAGGTACTCGCCGCTACGGTTTAGAGAGGCTTTGGCTAGGTCTTTGGAGTGGTTCTACGGCCTTCTACATCACATTCATTCGGAAGAGAGTTATTGGGGGAGTTTTCATCATCATCGATTCGGCAAGGTGTGCCCTAGGCTTGACGAGGGAACCCTTGGAGAAGATGAGCCGACTCCACAAGACCATCGATACAGAAACTAGGGGGTTTTACTTCTGGATTGCATGTTATGAATTCGATTTCACTGTTAATTGTATATTGCTCCATGGAGAGCTAAACCCCTAGTGAGTCCTTGGACTTGTAAACCCTAGGATGATTTTCTTTTGTTGACTTTTTATTATGTTTATTTAACCCTAGGAGACATTCTCAAAAGAAATCATAGGATTAGGGTTTTGATTAAAAAATAATAGACATTGCCAAAATAAAATATAAGATTAAGGTTTCATTAAAAAATAGTAGCCATTCCAAAAAACACTTAGGATTATTGTTTTGTTAAACAATTGTGAGGCATTATGAGAAGAAATCATATGATTATTGGTTTGATACAAAAATAGCAGCAATTCAAAAACAAAACTTAGGATTAGAGTTTTAATAAAAAAATAGGAGCCGTTCTTAAAGAAAAACATAGGATTAGAGTTTTGATTTAAGAATAACAGACATTCCAAAAAGAAAAAAAGGATTAGGGTTTTGATTAAAAAATAGTAGATATTCCGAAAAGAGAATTTAGGATTAGGGTTGTGATTGAAAAATAGGACTTATTACTATAAGAAAACATATGATTAGGGTTTTTATTGAAAAATAGTACACATTAGGAAAAGAAAACATAGGATTTGCATTTTGATTTAAAGATTGGAGACATTCTAAAAATAAAACATAGGATTAGGATTTTTATTCAAAAATGGGTGGCATTATATAAAGAAAACATAAGATAAATTTTTTAGTTAAAAATATAAGACATCACAATAAAAAACACTAACCGTATGTTTTCAATCAAAACAATACTATAACAAAATGAAGGATTAGGGTTTTGATTAAAACCTAAAAAATAGGGACATTTCAATAAGTTAACATAAGATTAGGGTTTTTAATAAAAAATAGTAGACATTCTGAAAAGAAATCATAGAATTATTGTTTTGATTGAATAAAAGGAGGTATTCTAAAAAGAAAACATAGGATTCGTGTTTCGATTCAAATATAGTAGCCATTCCAAAAGAAAACTTAGTATTGGGGGTTAGATTGAAAAACAGGAGACATTACTATAAGAAAACAAACGGTTAGGGTTTTGAATGAAAAATATGAGACATTCATATAAGAAAAAATAGGATTAGTGTTTAGATTAAAAATTAGTAGACATTCTGAAAAGAAAACATAAGATTAGGGTTTTTATTCAAATATAGTAGGCATTTCAAAATGAAAACACAGGATTAGGGTTTTGATTGAAAAATAGGGGACATTACTATATAAAACCATAGGATTAGGGTTTTGATTCAAAAATTGTAGCCACTTCGAAAAGAAAACATAAGATTACGGTTTTTGTTAAGAAAATAGGAGGCATTTTAAAATGAAAACATAGGATTAGGGTTTTGATTGAATAATATGAGACATTCCGAAAAGAAAAATAGAAGATTTTGGTTTTGATTAAAAATTAGGAGACATTTCCAAAAGAAAAGATAGGATTTTGGTTTTGATTAAAAAAAAATGGCACTCATAAAAGAAAATAAAGGATTAGGTTTTTGATTCAAAACTGAAAAATTGGACACATTCTGAAAAGAAAACATATTATTATGGTTTTGTATCAAAAGTAGAAGACATTCAAAAAAGAAAAAGAAAGGATTAAGTTTTTGATTGAAAAATAATATGCATGCCGAAAAGAAAACATAGGTTAGGGCTTTTCATTCAAAAACCCGACAAATAGGAGACATTAAGAAAAAAATAAAACATAGGATTCGGGTTTTTGCTTGAAAAGATAGGACATATTCCATAAAAGAAAAACATAGGATTAGGGTTTTTGATTGAAAAATAGGAGATATTACTATTAAAAAACATAGGATTATGGTTTTGAATGAAAAATAGGAGACATAACTATAACAAAACATTGGATTAGGATTTTGATTAAAAAATAGTAGACATTCTGATCAGAAAACATAGGATTAGGGTTTCGATTGAAAAGTAAGAGACATTACTATAAGAGAAAATAGGATTAGGGTTTTGATTAAAAACTAAAAAATAGTAAACATATCCAAATGAAAACATCTGCTATTTTTTATTCAATACCTAATCCTATGTTTTATTTTCGGAATGTCTAATAATTTTCAATTAAAACTTTAAACATATTTTTCTTTTCGGAATGCCTATTATATTTCAGTGGAACCCCTAATCCTTTTTGGAATATCTACTATATTTGAATAAAACCCCTAATCCTATGTTTTCTTATATTAATATTTCCTATTTTTAATTCAAAGTCCCAATCCTTTGTTTTTTTGTAGTAATGTCTCCTATTTTTAAATCAAAACACTAATCCTATGTTTGTTTTTCGGAGTGCCTACTATATTTTTTATCAAAATAATAATCCTATATTTTCTTTTCAGAATGCTCTTATTTTTCAATCAAATCACTAATTATTTGTTTTCTTTTTAGAATATCTCTTATTTTATAATAAAAACCCTAATATTACGTTTGCTTTTGGAAATGGCCCTATTTTTTTATTATTAATCAAGACCTTTATCCTGTGTTGCCTTTTGGAAATGTCCCCTATTTTTTATTTTTAATCGAAACCCTAATCTTATATTTTATTATAGTAATGTCTCCTATTTTTCAAACAAAATCCTTATCCTATGTTTTTTTTCAAAATGTCTAATATTTTTCAATGAAAACTCTAATTCTATGTTTTCTTTTCGGAATATCTACTATTTTTTAATTAGAATTATAATCCTATGTTTTGTTATATAATGTCTCTCTTTTTTCTTCAAAACCCTAATCCTATATTTTCTTATAGTAATGTCTCTTATTTTTTAATGAAAACCATAGTCCTATATTTTCTTATATCAATGTCTCCCACTTTTCAATCAATACGCTAATCCTTTGTTTTCTTTTCGCAATGTCTTCTATTTTGCAAACAGAAACTGAATCCTATGTTTTCTTTTCTTAATGTCTCATATTTTTTAATCAAAACTGTAATCCTAAGTTTTGTTTTTGAAATGCCTCCTATTTTTTAATCGAAAACCCTAATCATATATATATTTTTTTTAGAATTTCTGCTATTTTTTTTATTCAAAACCCTAATTCTATGCTTTTTTTCGAGTGTCTCATAATTTTTCAATTAAAACCTCCTATTTTTTAGAATGCCTATTATATTTGAATGGAACCTCTAATCCTATTTTTTTTTTCTTTTCGTAATATCTACTATTTCTGAATAAAACCCCTAATCCTATGTTTTCTTATAGTAATGTCTCCTATTTTTCATTCAAAACCCTAATCCGTTGTTTTCTTATAGTAATGTCTCCTATTTTTCAATCAAAACGCTAATCCTATCTTTTGTTTTCAAAATGCCTGCTATGGTTGAGTCAAACCAATAATCCTATATTTTCTTTTTGGAATGCGTCCTATTTTTAAATCAAAACACTAACTCATTGTTTTCTTTTTGGAATATCTCCTATTTTTGAATAAAAATCCTAATCTTATGTTTGCTTTTGGAAATGTCCCCTATATTTCGATTTTTAATCAAGACTTTGATCCTATGTTTGCTTTTGGGAATGTCCCCTACATTTGATTTTTAATCCAAACCCTAATGTTATGTTTTATTATAATAATGACTCCTATTTTTCAATCAAAACCCTAATCCTATATTTTTTTAAATGTCTAATATTTTTCAATCAAAACCCTAATTCTTGACTTCACCCACATATTTGAGTCGCACACCAACGCATCTAAGGTGGGAATTGGGGCTGTATTGAGCGAACAAGTGTGGGCCATCGTGTTTTTCAATGAGAAGCTGTCGGGAGCATGTTTGAACTACATCACCTAAAATATTTAATTTTATTCTGTGGTGCAAGCTATCAAGCGCTGGAGGAATTATTTGATTCAATGATAGTTCATCTTGTACACAGATCATGGTGCTCTACGGCATATCCATTAACATGACAAGGTATCCACTCATCATGGCGGTGGCTAAACTTTTCTGGATGAATTTACGTTAGTTGTGAAGCATAAGACAGCGATCTCCAACCGCGTTACGGCGCGCTCAATAGGCATAACAACCTCTGGTTACACTACGAATCGAGGTACCAAGTTTTGACTCCATTTGTGATTTGGTTTTGACTAACACATTCTTTTAGGTATCCTATTAGATATACATGTTGTGAAACAAACATATTTATTACTACTTGATGGCCTTCTGTTTCAGGGAAATCAACTCTGTGTTTCAAAATGCATCTTAAGGGCACAAATCATCAGGGAGTTGCACGACGTAGGCCACGTGGGAGGGACTAAACATTCCTATTAATTCAATCTTCATACTGTTGGCAGGGCATGCACAAAGATGTCAAAAAATTCATTCAACGATGTAGGATATGCCAAATCTTGAAAGGGGGAGCAACCAATGGTGGCCTCTATATGCCACTACATGTACCCTCACAGCCATGGACAGATATCAGCATGGATTTTGTTCTTGAGTCTGCCTCGGACTCAACGTGGTAGTGACTCCATCTTTCATGTCATAGACTATTCAAAGATGGTGCACTTCATTCCCTACAAGAAGAAAACGAATGCTGTTAATATGGCCCAACTATTCTCCTGGGATGTCTACTGACTCCACGGACTTCCCTCTTCCATCATCTCTGACCGAGATACACGGTTCCTCTCACTAGGTACCCTATTGCGTTGCCTCATTGGGGGACCATCCTAAAGGCTGGGAGATGAAATTGAGTCAGGCAGAGTTCGCTCACATCGATGCTACAAATTGTACTATAGGTTTCAACCCATTTTAGGTTGTGTATTCGCCACTCACTTGTGGATCACTCTATTTCATTACCCTACTAGCGAAGACACGGATCCATTCGAAGGCCACTCATTTTGTGACAAGTTTACAAGACATTCATAAGACTATGCTTGGCAACTTGGCCACCACAAATACTGACCAGCGCCTCCTCCATGTTAAGTTTAAAGTAATTGATTTTGTGTGGACCACGATGCCCAAGGAACGTATTTCAGTTATTGGCTATAGTAACCTTAAAGCTAAAAAGATTGCGCTAGTACAAATCGTTGAGAAGCTAAACCCGAATGCCTATCGACTCCAATTACCAAGCCACATCCGGACGGCAGATGTATTCAATGTCAAGCACTTGGTACCTTACTATGGTTATTCCTCAGATGATGATAATTTGAGGGCAAATTCTATCCAGCCTAGGGGGGATGATGTGGGATTATGAAGAAGTGGGATTTAAACTAGCAGGTGCATTTTGGTAATTGTTAGTCCGATAAAGTTTAATTGTTTATGGGTCCCACTTGATGGAAAACAAGTCAACGAAAACAAGTCACAAGAATTTGGCTAAATTCCATCGTTTTGGCCTCAAAAACAGCGATTTCGCCGTTTATGGTAATAAAAGATTTGGTTATATCTTCAACTAGAAATCTCAGATTTGTACGCTATTTTTCGAAAAATTCCATCATCTTGGCCTTGAAAATAGTGATTTGGTCGTTTATGGTAATAATGGATTTGATTATATCTTGGCTAGAAATCTCGGATTTGTACGCTATTTTTGGCATAAGTTTTTAAATTATTAAGTTCTTTTGTTGAAATTTGAAAATTTGTTGTTTTCTGCAAATTTTTTTCAATCTTCTACTTTTTGGATTTTCTCATATATTTTTTTGCGTCTATTTATTGTAACCCTCTGGGCTAGGGAGAAGAGGTCTTATAATAGTTACTTTTTCTTGAGTAATAAACCTTACTCCATTTTTTGCCAAATCCTGACAATCTTTGATCAACATGGTGGAAGGCTTGTTGCTGGCTTCGTGCATGGGTCAATAGTTTCAACATTATGGCTACATCAAAATGTCTCCTATTTCTGAATGAAAACCCTAATCATATGTTTTATTTTCGCAATGTCTCCTATTTTCAATTAAAACACTAATTCTATTTTTCTTTTCGCAATGTCTCCTATTAATCAGTCTTAAATTAAAACCCTAATCCTATGTTTTATTTTCAGAATGTCCCCTATTTTTCAATCAAAGCCTTTATCCTATGTTCTCTTTAATAATGTCTCCTATTTTTCAATCAAAACCATAATCCTATGTT
Organism: Dioscorea cayenensis subsp. rotundata; assembly: GCF_009730915.1. Taxonomy (NCBI): domain Eukaryota; kingdom Viridiplantae; phylum Streptophyta; class Magnoliopsida; order Dioscoreales; family Dioscoreaceae; genus Dioscorea; species Dioscorea cayenensis. Next base: position 19,416,075 of record NC_052490.1, read on the forward strand.
TTCTTTTGTAAACGTCCCCTATTTTTTGGCTTTTAATCAAAATGACAATGCTATGTTTTCTTATAGTAATGTTTCCTATTTTTCAATCAAAACGCTAACCCTATGTTTTCCTTTCGGAATGTCTCATTTCTTTGAATCAAATACCTAATCCTATGTTTTCTATTCGTAATGCCTCCCATTTTTTAATAAAAATTCTAATCCTATATTTTTTATCATAATACCTTCTATATTTCAATCAAAACCTCAATCCTATGCTTACTTTTCTTAATGTCTCCTATTTATCATTTTTCATTGAAAAACCTAATCCTTCATTTTACTATTGGAATGTCTGCTGTTTTTTAATCAAAAACACAATCCTATGTTTTCTTTGAGAAATGTTTGCTATTTTTTAATCAAAACAATACTCCTTTGTTTTCTTTTCGTTATGTCTCATATTTTTCAATTAAAACCGTAATCTTATGTTTTTCTTTTCGGAATGGGTCCTGTATTTCAATCAAAACCCTAATCATATATTTTCTTTTGGGAATGTTTGCTATTTTGCAATCAAAACCCCAATCCTATGTTTTCTTAGAAATGCCCATTAATTTTTGGTTTGTAATCAAAGCCGTAATCCTATGTTTTCTTATAGTAATGTCTCCTGTTTTTGCAATCAAAACCCTAATCATATGTTTTTTTATTAATGTCTCATATTCTCAGAATATCTTTTATTTTTAAATCAAAATGGTAATCGTGTGTTTTCTTATAGTAATGTCTCCTATTTTTCAATTAAAACCCAAATCTTACATTTTCTTTTTGGAATGTTTACTATTTTTGAATCTAAACACTAATCCATTGTTTTCATAGTGTAATGTCTCCTATTTTTCATTCAAAACCCTAATCCTTTGTTTTTCTTAAAGCAATGTCTAATACTTTTCAATCAAAGCACTAATTGTATATTTGTTTTTTGAATACCTACTATATTTGAATGAAAACCCTAATCCGATGTTTTCTTTTCATAATGTGTCCTGTTTTTCAATCAAAATATTAATTCTATGTTTTCTTTTCAGAATGTCTCCTATTTTTGAATAAAAATAATAATTCTATGTTTTCTTTTGAAAATAACTCCTAATTTTTGGTTTTTAATCAAAACCCTAATCGTATGTTTTATTATAGTAATGTCTCTTATTTTTTAATCAAGAACCTAATCCGATGTTTTCTTTTCGAAATGAGTCATATTTTTCAATCAAAACCCTAATCCTATGTTTTCGTTTCAGAATGTCTACTATTTTTGAATCAAAACTTTTATCCTGTTTTTTCTTATTGTAATGTAACTCATTTTTCATTCAATACAATAATTTTATGTTTTGTTATAGTAATGTCTCTTATTTTTCAATCAAAACCATAATCCTATGTTTTCTTTTCGAAATGCCAACTATATTTGAACCAAAACCCTAATACTATGTTTTCTATTAGGAATGTCTAATATTTTTGAATTAAAATCCCAATCCTATGTGCTTTTGCAATGTCACCTATTTTTTGATCGAAACACTAATTCAATGATTTCTTTTTGGAATATCACCTATTCATCAGTCTTCAATCAAAACGCTAATTTTATGTTCTATTTTCAGAATGACGCCTATTTTCCAATCAAAACCCTAACCTTATGTTTTGTTTTCAAAATGTCTACTATTTTTTTAATCAAACCTTAATCCTATGTTTTCTTTGCGAAGTAGCTCACATTTTTTAATCAAAACCTTAATCCGCCTTCTATTTTTCAATCAAAACCCTAATCCTATGTTCTCCTTTTGCAATTTTTCTTTTTTGAATCTAAATCTTAATCCTTTGTTTTCTTATCATAATGCCTCCCATTTTTTAATAAAAATCCTAGTCCTACATGTTTTCTTTTCTTTTTGTCTCCTATTTGTTAGTTTTGATTCAAAACTTAATCTTTTTTTTCGAAATGTCTGCTATTTTGAATCTAAACAATAATCATTTGTTTTCTTTTCTTAGTGTCTCATGATTATGAATGAAACGCCTAATCCCATGTTTTTTTTTGTAATGGGTTCTATTTTTGCATCAAAACCCAAATCCTATATTTTCTTTTGGGAATGTCTGCTATTTTTTAATAGAAACCCTAATCCTATGTTTTCTTTTTCGAATGTATACTATTTTTTAATCAAAAATCTAATCTTATGTTTTATTTTTGGAATGTCAACTATATTTGAATCAAAATACTAATTTTATGTTTTCTTTTCTGAATATCTCTTATCTTTCAATCAAAATGAAAATATTATGTTTTCTTTTCTTAATTTCTCCTACTTATAAATTTTGAATCAAAACCCAAACCTATGTTTTCTTTTTAAATGTCTCCTATATTTCAATCAAAAACCTAATCCTTTCTTTTCTTTTTGGAATGTTTGCTATTTTTAAATCAAAACCCTGATCCTATATTTTTTTTTAGAATGTGTCATATTTTTCAAATTTGAATCAAAACCCTAAACCTTTGCTAATCCATTGTTTTCTTTGTGGAATGTCAAATTTTTTTGAATCAAAACCCTAATCCAATCTTTTGTTTTTCGAATTTCTACTAATTTTAATTCAAACCCATAATTGTATATTTTTTATTAATGTCTCCTATTTTTGTATAAAAATTCTAATTCTATGTTTTATTTTCTTAATGTCTTGTATTTATCAGTTTTGATTTAAAAACATAATCCTTTATTTTTTTTTTGTAATGTCTGCTATTTTTGATTGAAAACAGTAATCCTATGTTTTCTTATTGTAATGGCTAATATTTTTTAATCAAAAACTTAATCCAATGTATTTTTTTCGGAGTGGCCCCTATTTTTGAATCAAACCCTAATCCTACGTTTTCTTTAGGGAATGTCTGCTATTTTTTAACCAAAACCCTAATCCTTTATTTTCCGAATGTCTACTATTTTTGAATCAAAAGACTAATCCTATTTTTTCTTATTGTAATGTGTTCTATTTTTATTTTGCATCAACACCTTAATCCTATGTTTTCTTTTTGGAGTACCTGCTAATTTGAATCAAAAATCTAATCCTATTCATTCTTTTGGTAATGTCTCCTATCTTTCAATCAAAACCCAAATCCTAGATTTTCTTTTTTTAATCTCTACTATTTATCCATTTTAAATGAAAACCATAACATATGTTTCCTTTCGGAATGTCTCGAATTTTTCAATCAAAAACCTAATGTTTTCGTTTCTTTTCAGAATGTTTGCTATTTTTGAATCAAAACCATAATCCTATGTTTTCTTATTGGAATGTGTCCTATTTTTCAGTTTTCAATCAAAATCCTATTCATTTGTTTTCTTTTCAGAATGTCTTATTGTTTTGAATCAAGACCCTAATCCTATCTTTTGTTTTGCTAATCTCTGCTAATTTTTAATTAAAACCCTAATCCTATGTTTTTCGTAGTGTCTCCTATTTCTGAATAAAAATCCTAATCCTGTGTTATCTTTTCAAAATGCCTTCTATCTTTTAATCAAAACCCAAATCTTATGTTTTCTTTTTTTAATGTCTTGTATTTATCAATTTTGATTCATAAACCTAATCCTTTCTTTTCTTTTCATAATATCGGCTATTTTTGAATCAAAATAATAATCCTATGTTTTCTTTTCGTAATGTCTCATATTTTTCAATCAAAACATTCGGAATGACTCATATTTTTAAATCCAAACCCTAATCCTATTTTTACTTGTGGAAATGTCTGCTATTTTTTCATCAAGACCCTAATATTATATTTCTTTTCAAAATGTCTACTATTTTTCAATCAAAACCATAGTATTCCTATGTGTTCTTTTCGGAATGTCTCCTATCTTTCAATCAAAACACAAATCCTATGTTTTTTTTCTTAACAACTCCTATTTATCAATTTTCAATCAAAACCTAACATATGAATTTGTTTCAAATATCTCTTATTTTTCAATCAAAAACTTAATCTTTTCTTTTTTCTTTTAGGAATGTCTGTTATATTTTAATCAAACCCCTATCTTTTAGTTTTGAGTCAAAACCATAATCTTTTTTCTATTTTCTGAATGTCTCATATTTTTTAATCAAAACCCTAATCCGATATTTTATTTTAGGAAACTCAACAAATATTTTTATCAAAACCCATACCATATGCTTTCATTTTGAAATGCCTCCTATTTACAAATAAATCTCGTAGTCCTACGTTTTCTTTTCAGAATTTCTCCTACCTTTCAATCTGAATCATATGTTTTCTTTCTTAATGTCTACTATTTATCAATTTAATTCAAAAACCTAATCTTTTCTTTTCATTTCAAAATGTCTGCTATTTTTAAATCAAAACAATAATCCTATGTTTATTTTCGTAATGTCTCATACTATCCAATCAAACCCCTGATCCTATATTTTCTTTTTGGAACGGCTCTTATTTATGAATTAAAATCACAACCCTATGTTTTTTTTGGAATGTTTGCTATTTTTTAATCAAAACAATAATCCTATGTTTTCTTTTGGCAATGTCTTGTATTTTTTAATCAAAATCCCAATCCTATATTTTCTTATAGTAATGTGTCTTATTTTCTGTTTTGAATGAAAACCCTAATCCTATGTTTTCTTTTCGGAATGTCCTCTATATTTGAATCAAAACCCTAATATTACATTTTCTATTTGGAATGTCTCCAATCTTCCAATTAAAACCTGAATCCTATGTTTTATTTTTCTTAATGTCCATTATTTATCAGTTTTGAATCAAAACCCTAACCTATGCTTTCTGTTCAGAATGCCTCCTATTTTTCAATCAAAAACCTAATCCTTTCATTTCTTTTCGGAATATCTACCATTTTTGAATCAAAATCCTAATTCTATGTTTCTTTTCGGAATGTGTCCTATTTTTTAGTTTTGAATCAAAACCTTAATCTTTTCTTTTCTTTTCGAAATTTCTCATTTGTTTGAATCAGAATCCTAATCCTATCTTTTGTTCTGGCAATAAGTGCTAATTGTTAATCAAAACTATAATCAGATATTTTTTTTTTGTAATGTCTAGAATTTTGAATAAAAACCTAACCCTATGTTTTTCTTTCCGGAATGCCTCCTATTTTTTAATCAAAAGCCTAACTTATGTTTTCTTTTCAAAATGTCTATTACTTTGAATCAAAACAATAAATGTTTGTTTACTTTTTTTTAATATCTCATATTTTTTACTCATAATCCTTATCCTAAGTTTTTTTGAATGCCTTATATTTTTTAATCAAAACCGTAATCTTATTTTTTCTTTTTGGAATGTCTGCTATTTTTGAATCAAATCAATAATCCTATGTTTTATTTTTGTAATTTCTCATATTTTTCAATCAAAACCATAATCCTGTACTTTCTTTTCTATGTGGTTTCTATTTTTTAATCGAAACCGTAATCCTATGTTTTCTTTTTAGAATTTCTACTATTTTCTGTTTTTAATCAAAACCCTAATTGTATGTTTTCTTATAGTAATGTATCCTATTTTCAATCAAAACTCTAATCCTATGTTTTCTTTCCTAAATGTCTCATATTTTCAAATCAAAACACTAATAATATGTTTTATTTTCATAATGTCTCATATTTTTGAATCAAAACCCTAATTCTAATTTTTTTCCTTTTTTGAATGGCTCCTATTTCCTAATCAAAATCCTAATTTTATGTTTTTTCTTGAATGTCTACTATTTTCAAAATCAAAACAATAATGCTATGTTTTCTTTTCGTAATGTCTCATGTTTTTCAATCAAAAACCTAATCCTATATTTTCTTTTCAGAGTGGCTATTATTTTTCAAATCAAAAACTCTAATCCTTTGTTATCTTTTTGGAATGGACTACTATTTTTAAATCAAAAACCTAATGCTATGTATTTTGGAAATATCCCTTATGATTCTAAGTTTTTAATCAAAACCCCAATTTCTATTTGTTCTTATAGTAATGTCTCTATCAATCAAAACTACTAAACCTTTTGTCTTTTGTGAATGTTTCTTATTTTTGCATAATATACAAATCCTATGTTTTCTATCATGCTCATATATATAATCAAAAATCACAATCCTAATTTTTCTTTTTGAATGCCTCCTATATTTTTAATTGAAATGCTTATCTTATGTTTTTTTTAAGAAAGCCTACTATATCTGAATGAAACATCTAATCGTATGTTTTTTTTATGGAATGTCTACAATCTTCAATTTAAAACCCGAATCCTATGTTTTCTTTTCCTTATGTCCATTAGTTATCAGTTTCGAATCAAAACCCTAACCTATGTTTTCTTTTCGGAATGTCTCCTATTTTACAATAAAAAACCTAATCCTTTTTTTTCTTTTCAGAATATTTGCCATTTTTGAATCGAAATCACTAATTCTAAATTGTTTTTTGGAATGTGTCCTGTTTTTTCAGTTTTGAATCAAAACCTTAATCCTTTGTTTTCTTTTTAGAATGTCTCAATTGTTTAAATCAAAATCTTAATCCTATCTTTTGTTTTAAGAATAAGTGCTAATTGTTAATAAAAACAATAATCGGATGTTTTCTTTTCGTAATGGCTCCTATTTTTGAATAAAAATCCTAATCTTATTTTTTTTGGAATCCCTCCTATTTTTGAATCAAAAGCCTAATCTTATCTCATATTTTTTAATCAAAACCCTAATCCTAAGTATCTGTTTTGAATGCCTCTTATGTTTAAATCAAAACCGTAATATTATTTTTTCTCTTGGGAATGTCT
>NC_052490.1:19423775-19469969 GCF_009730915.1 Dioscorea cayenensis subsp. rotundata
GATTATGTGGGTGCTTGGAGTTACCAACAATTTGAGACCAGCATCATCACTATCGATGTTTGAATTTGGAGAATAGCACACCTATCGTGAGTGTCACCATCACTATCTACATCCAAGCCCAACATTTGACCATCTCTCTTACCTTTTTCTCTTCATGTTGCATCCTAGTTTTACATTAAGGACAATGTAATATTTTCATGTGTGGGGGAGGGTTTCATGCTTGTGATTGATGAGTGCCTTGCTAATGATGATCTATGATTAGCTATTGGTGATTTTTTAACCTAGGGGGAACATGGGTATGTTGGTAACCATCTTAGCTAAGTCATGATTTTCTTTTACTTCCTTGACCAAAATATTTTGTCACCTGACCCTAATTGTGATTCAACATGTCCTGTGTTACACACAAAATTTTTTTTTGGAAATTCGGATTCCTCTATAGGAATGCCCTACCAATTAATTGGTAAAGTTTTGTTTTGTGAAAAGATGGTAGAAAGAGCTATCACCTTAGATGACTGAAACCCATTCTTGAGTAGTCAAATTTTGGGCATCACAAATGTACATTTGATGACCTACCAGGGGAAAAGGCTACCTCTAGGATGTATGAAGCTACTACCTATTGAGTATTGTGTCATTTTAATTCATTGTGATAGTGGGAAGCATAATTTAGGTTTTTTAAACACAGTAGCACTAGGTTATGGAAGTTAGGGCATAGTTATTGTTGAGCATCTACATTCTTACTAAATCACATTGTTCCCTCTTCATTTAAAAATTTTACCACTTTCCGGAGTTGAGAAGCATTACATTCATCTCTTCTATTGTTGAGCTTTTTGTGATTGCTTGAGGACCAGAAACAATTCAAGTGTGGGGGTATTTGATGAATGCAATTTATATAAATGTTTTCATATCCTAAATCCATCCTTTCTCTTATTCTAAAGCATACATTGTGCATGTGCGGTGCTATTCTGGGTATTTCTGCTGTTTGTGTAGGAATAAAGGGCTCGACGCAACTTTGAGTTAAATCCCGGACAAAACAGGAAAAATGCTTTGTAAGTTCTAAGTTTCCAAGTTGGACACGGGTGGAACACACTCGTGCCCTTCCACTGAAAATTCTAGCCTAGTGTATGTTCCAGTGAGAATTCCATGTAGGAGGGTGTTCTTAAGCTCAACACAGTCTAGACATGATCATGTCCTTATTGCTCAAAAACCAAGCCCGAAGATGATTTGATTCAAGAGGAATAGGCACGCACTGGGTGCCCCTGACACGATCGTGATCTACCACTGCACGGACGCGACATGATCGTGCCCCTCTTATTTAATCTTCCAGGCGAGCAATTGATCATTTCAATCAAAACATCCCTAACATAACACAATCTAGACAGCTCATGCTCCGATTGTGTCGAACCCAAGATCTACCATTTTAACTACAGTTTCTAGGGTACTCTATGTTGAGTGCGAAGATCAAGCTTCACCACACTTTCTAAGGCAACAAAGTCCGAGTTGGAGGCACTAGGGAAGTGGTTCTAGAATAGGGAGCTTAACATTGGAGACGAATCTTGAAGAGAAGGGAGTCATGTCTTCTTTGTTTAGATCTATTATTGTTTTCTCCATGTTGTACCCACCCATGAGGGGCTAGCTGGCCATGGTGGCCCGGGCTGGTAACTATAACACTTTATATGCTGTGAATACTTGCATTTCTTGATTTATGGAGTTCTTCTAGTTCTTGTGTTATATCTTGTGTTTACAAAAATCAATGTGTTGGGTCTGCGTACTTGTTTAAGTAAAACATGATTTTGGATTGTCACAGTGGTTATTGCCCTACGCAATGGCAAAATTGGTGAGCATGAACCCATAGTTATCTTTGCAATCATTATAGTTGAGAACCATAGTTGCAACATTACTCTTGAGCACACACTAGAAGTATAAAATGTACCTGCTAAATCAAGAGACCAAGTGAGCATTACTAAGTGCATAGGAATCATCTCGGGGTATTGTTCTCTTATTGTTGACACTTGTTCCATTCTGCATGTTATCTTCACTTGTTCTCTTCCTTTTGCCCTTTTATAATTTTATTTCTTTTTGTTAATGTAATCCTAATTCAACTATAGATTAGTAATAAGCAATTATTTTGAGTCCAAGCCCTGTGGTTCGACAACCGTACCTCTCACAGGGTACCACTGTATTACTTGTGTGTGACACGTGCACTTGTGGAGAACACATCAGCCGTGGTGATGGCCATTGTTAATCCAATTGCTCTCTGGCACAATCGGAACACGGCAATTGCTACAGTAGTTCGTGCCAATAATAACTACTGTAGTGATTGAAATCTGTCCGGATGCGTGTAAGCTTCAACAAATCTTTTGAATATTGCAAAAATGGAGCTCACTCATACTATATGTGATTCTCCATTGTCTAGTGAGTTTATGAAAAATTGTGTTTTGGTTCGATTTTCCTCAAATCACCTAAATATTTGCTCCTTTTCCTTGAAACATAATTTGGCCCCATTGTGATAAAAAAAATGAAATTACGTACTAATTTCGTGCTAAACATATCGAATTCCATGCTGATGCAGTGTAAATGATATGAAAATTATGATCTAATTAGCACTTGTTAAAACTTTTATCCTGTCTTTTGTATTAGGAATCTCTGCCTATGTCTTTTTTTTGGCAGGGCAAATATTTTAGAGTAAAAATCCTAATCTTATGTATTCTTTTCGGAATGTCTCTTATCTTTCAACCAAAACCTTAATCCTATATTTTCTTTCAGGAATGTCTCATATGTTTTATTAAAAACCCTAATCGTATGTTTTCTTTCAGAATGTCTACTATTTTTGAATAAAAAATCTAATCTTATGTTTTCTTATCCTAATGTCTTCTATTTTTCTATCAAAACCCTAATCCTATGTTTTCTTTTAGGAATGGCTCCTATTTTGGAACAAAAAATCAAATCCTTTCTTTTATTTTCTGAATGTCTGCTATTTTTAATCAAAACCATAATTCTATGTTTTCTATTGGGAATGCATGCTATTTTCGAATCAAAACTATAATCCTTTGATTTCTTTGGGAAATGCCGCTCGTCTTTTTTTTTATTCAAAACCCTAATCGTATGTTTTCTTATAGTAATTTCTCATATTTTTCAGCCAAAACCCTAATTCCATCTTTTTTTTGGAATATCTCCTATTTTGAATTAAACCTCGAAACCTATGTTTTCTTTTCTCAATGTCTCCTATTTTTAAATCAAAATACTAATTATGTTTTCTTTTCCGAATGTCTCCTATTTATTGGTTTTCAATCGAAACCCTGATCTTATGTTTTATTTTGGTAGTGTCTCCTATTTTTCAATCAAAACCATAATATTATGTTTTATTTTTTGAATGTCTCATGTTTTTTAGTCTAACACTGACAACGCCCTTGCGTATGTCTAGCAAATGTATGGGTTTGTTCAAAGTAATAAATCCCAAATGACTGGGTATCGTATCCGTATAGAGTAGGGAATAAAAACACTTAAATTGTTTCTTAACTAAGTGAAAAGTGAATAATAGTTGTGCGACAAGATGTAATGTAACAAAAGTAAAAGAGACAAGAAAGATAGCACAAGCAAAGGGGAGGTAAGACAATTGATATAAATGGGTTATCCGGATATTGTTCCACCTAGGACAATCATTTCAAGTGCAAAACCTTCTGTTATGCTTTCTAACTATTGCATTAATGAGTCGTGGAGATCTTTCAATACATGGTCCCAAATCTAAGGTCAACCATGCCTGACTCTATATATGTCCCGAATGAGAAATTAAACAATCTCATAACCTCACACTCGTATAGAATCGCAGTGAGTTCTAGGGATTCCAAGTGATAAATCCTATTCCTAGATGTAGACCTAACCCTTTGGTCCAAGTGGAAGGTCCCTAGTCACATTTAAACCCTAGGTGAAAAAATCACTTCAACGCTTCACTCCGTTGCCTCTGCAACTAAGCCCCAGTGGAAGGTCATCCCTTAGCCCATTCACTCTACTATGACCGTAAAAGGAAAAAGGAGTTAGGATAAATCACACCGGAGGGGAAAGGGGACGCTCCGCTACCTCTCGACTCACCCTCTTAACCCTCTCCAATCTAGCTTTGTCTAACTCTCGTGGTGTGTCAATCACTCACAAGAGTTATCAATGTGAACTCTCAACCCTAGTATCACTCTAATGGAGCATTCAATCAATCAAGCATTCAAGATTGGAACACAACTAAAACATCAATTAATGAAAGGATAATAACAAGGTTTAATGAAACAAATACATCCTAGGGTTCATAAATCCAAGTACCCACTAGAGGGTTTAGCTCTCCATGGAGCTAGTTACAATCAATGAAATCGAATGTAAAAACAAGTAATCCATCAAAAACTCCTCGATAGTTGTGACAATGGTCATGTGGAGAAGCCTCTACTCGTCCAAGGGTCCCTTTGTCCGGCCTAGGATACACCTCGCCGGATCGGTGCTCATCATAAGGAAAGAACACTTCGCATTCTTATCACACAAGCACTTATCAAACTCCCCCACACTTTAGTTGTTGCTTGTCCTCAAGCAAAAATTAAAACATTAAGGCATAGATGAAGGAAATGTTGGCAGTCCTTGGCCTTAGGTTCACCAAAGCATACAAAGATAGCATTCTACATGTAAGGGAAATTTCAACATTAAATAAGAAAAATCAATGCTCTAGCTAAAAACTTGAATCAAAAAGGACAATAACCCAATATCATGTATATGTGTGTAAACTCACTCAATTCAATCCAAGGTATACTCCTCCAAATTCTAAGTACAAGGGACTTATTTATCTACAAGCATGGCAAAACAAAAACATGGTACTAGCTTCACACATCCTCGAATGTAGCCCTTTCTGAAGTGGCCGCTAAGGTGGCTTTCACACTTTCGAAGTGGTAGCTCTTTCTACTGGGGTTGTAACTTTCACACATTCCATGAGATAGCTCTTTCTCTCATTAGGGCATAACTAGTATCCGACTTATGAGAGTAGCTTCATACATCATAGGTGGTAGCTCTTTCCACCCCAAATGCACAACTAAACACTTTTTTTTAACAAAAGAAACAACTATAACTAGTCCCTTTAACATCAAACTTCAGTTTCCAAAATAGTTTAAAGAGTGAGCAGTGCAACAAGTTTCAATCGGGCAAAAATTCCTAAAAATTCAAGTAAGAACTAGAGCATAAGAACAATCATTATTAAAAATCCTCCTAAACTCAATAGTACAAATATTGCAACTATGGTGAACCACCATTGGCTATGTGAACTTGTATAACAATCAAACTAATATAAAAGATATGTGCACTATGAAACTCCCCCAACACTTAAGTTGTACATTGTCCCCAATGTACAAATGCAAGCTTACTCATAATATATATCAATCAAGAACATATGTGTGGAGGAAGCAATGAAAACAATACTCCCCTGACTCCTAGTATTGCATTTGATGGAGCTAAATCCATGGGAGTGATGTTCCAACTGGTTGTGAAGCACACATGGCCAAGTGCCTAAGCACCTTAGCCGTGTCCATGACAAGCTCTCAATTTCCATACTGACAAGACCATCTACACGCCTACATGAGGGAATTCAGTAAAGCTCAATAAAACTAAAACAACTCGACTATATAAAAGATAAAATAATGAATAAAACTCGAGACATCAAAACAAAAACTAAGCTCAGAAAGAAAGTCTTTTCTGAATAGTGCAAGTCTAACAACAAAACAAAATAAAGCAAAGAAAGAAATAAAAATGACAAATCAAGTGTTGGTGTCACGCTCGGGCTCTGCTATTGCTACTGGTGCTGATGCACTGGGTTATGGTGATGCTGGAGGAACTGGAGAATTCCGCGGTCGTAGCGCCAATGGTGACCTCCCGTCTCGCTCTAGCAACTGCTGTAAAATGTCAAAACGTGGCATGAACTCTGTGTACTACGTGGCCTGCATCGCTCGGACCTCAGCAATCTCTGCGTGGGTCTGAACAATCTCCGTCCGTATCACCCCCATAGCACTCTCGAGCCTCTCAAAATGATCATAATCTCGAGATGGTAAAAACGTGGGCACTGGGGGTGGATCCTCTTCCACCGGTGGTGTCTCAGTCTCACTCTGCCACCGTTCCCATCAGGCAGCTCTTGATCGGGTATGATCAGTACATGCATTTCACGCCCATACCTGTGAAGCATCCCCATCTGTCTAATCATCTCTACACCTAAGGGGGGTCAGTATGCTTGTTGTTTTAATCCCTCTATTAGCGTCTCGTACGCCCATACCAATGATGAGTCTAGTGATGTCTCAGAAATTCTGCTATTATGTAGCCAAGATGAATCAACTGGCACTGGACGATTGAATACAAGTAAAGAAGCTCCTGTTGGCTCAAAATGCCAGTGCTATCACCACGTTCATTTACTGATTGGCTCAGGACGGCGTGCATATATCTATAACTCGGTTGAGATAAACAAGCAGCCTTCGACACCCCTAGTTCATATTAACCACAGCCACATAATCGACGACATGCACGTTGAGGAGTTAAGCTACCTGGGTAATCTGTAGGGAACTACTCATACTCCTCTATGGTAGTAAAGTCTTCATCATATAACCCAAATGAGATTGAGATTTGTGTGACAGTCATACTATAATGACGCCCAAATACTCTGAGCTGTATTGTGTCACAACTATCAAAATTGGGGTACGATCTATCAAACTCAAATGATGCCAATACCTCTTGTGTCGGCATACGGATGGAAGGATCATGAATGGTGAGCAATCTACGCCAATTGGCCACAGCTAGCATTTCGTCAATCTCATCGGCCTTCTGTATCTCCCACACACCACTAGAGTCTGGGAACCTTGTTTGACCAAACTTCATTTTGGACAAATGCTAAAACCGAACCTGATTTTTGGGAATGTCAAACTCTATATGTTCAGGTTCAGGAGAGTGATCTTGGCGATGCTTACTGACTATTTTCTTTGTTCAAATACTGGAGGCCATTTCTGCATAATTTGAAAAAGAATTTATTATGTTTAGTTAAGAAAATAAGTGTTGCAGGAATCCACACGGTCATGAGGAATTTCCATGTGCCCGTGTGGATCCACGGGGCGTGAAAACCGCAAGGCCCCCTTGCTGAAAATACCCATATACACACCCCAGAATGCTTTTAAACTCATTGTGAAATCATGTCAATCATTTTTTAGCATAAAAATGAGTTATATTCATTCATTTAATCAAAGAAGTCACAGAAAATTAAGTAATGACAAAAATAAGATTGAGAAGTAGGTTTACCGACAAGATGAAGTTCAAAATCTGTAAATCTGATGGGAATGCTCGAATTAAACTTCTCTAAACTAGCAGTGGAAAGGCGGGAAAGTGTAAGATAGTGTTCTCTGAGTGTTTGAACGTGTGAAAATGAGAAGGGATCAAAAGATATATAAAGAAAATCGCAGTCCTTATGATGTTTGCACATCCACACGGGCGTGTGGCACTTACCCACGCCCGTGTGCCACCACATAAGAGCCCACAAGGGTAGACGCACGTCCCTGTGGTTTCTTTGTCCATCCTGAGAAAATTGTCTAAGTGCTTCCAACAACCGTGCGGTGCGGAAATTGCCCACGGGTGTGGACACGTACAAGATCAGCGCACAGGGCATTCGCACGCCCCTGTGTATTCTCAGGATGGAAAAGCACTCTTCTGAGAGATTCACATATGCCTGCGGAAATTAGCCACGCCAATGCATTTGTCACAGGATTACCCATAGGGGCGAGTCAGGACTCGCTCCTGTGCGCTCTCGAGAAGAAAATTTCTAAATCTCTGCAGGAAGATGCACGCCCGTGTGGAAATTGCCCATGGGCGTGCGAGTGTCAAAAGGTAATTCACAGGGGCGCGTCCAAGCCCCTGTGCTTTCTCTCGATGAGCTCAGAGTGCAAATCCATGGGCGTGTTGAAATTCCACACGCCCGTGCATTTTCTCTAGATGATTTAAGAAATTATGCAGGCTCTGCAGAAAATTCCAGAACATGTTTACAAACTCAGAGCATGCCCTATTATGCAAACTATACCAGCGGAAAGCATGAGAATCTAGCTCAATCTACCAAATCTTAGCCAAGTCCACATGAAAACACACGTAAGCACTGAAAATCCATGGAAAAGTCACAGCAATAGCATTTAAAACATATAGACACCAACACTCATCACCTTATTTATGCAAACACTGATAAACACTAGAAAAACAATAAATGTGTGGGTTGCCTCCCAAGAAGCACTTGTTTATCGTCACTTAGCTTGACGTACCTTATTTTAACTCATGACGGTTTATGAAGGAAAAATACATCCTTATTGTCATTACCAACCTCTCCTTCATTCTTCATTCATCTAGCTCGTTTAAATGTAGCATTCTTTGTTCCACTGACTTGCTCAAATCAAAATTCATAGCCTTGATTGCCTAATATGCTTTATGCTCTAATTCCATAGGTAAATGACAGGATTTTCCATACACTAAATTGTAGGGAGTGGTGCCCATTGGGGTCTTGTAATGCTGTTCTATGAGCCCAATGTGTATCGCTCCTGCCGCTCGACCAATCCCGCTTTCCTTATTCCACGCACTTGGTTAAAAACTTTTGAGCTCCCCTGTTTGTGACTTTCACTTGACCACTCATTTGCGGGTGATAGGGGGTAGCAAGGCGGTAATGCACTTCATAGCGCTTCAACACTTTTGTGAGTTGTGAGTTGCAAAAATGGGTCCCTCGATCACTGATGATAATTTGTAGGGTCCCAAACCGAGTAAAGAACCTCTTCAGAAATTTCAGCACTGTCCTAGCATCATTGGTTGGAAGAGCTTGAGCTTCCATCCATTTAGAAACATAATCAACTACCATCAGGATGTATTCATTACCATTTGACTTCGGAAATGGTACTATGAAGTCAATTCCCCACACATCAAACACCTCACAAAATTGCATCCTATTTTGAGGCATCTCATCTCTTCGCGATGGGTTTCCAACCCTCTCACAACTGTTACATCGATGAACAAACAGATGGGTATCCTGGAATAAAGTCAGCCAATAGAACCCAGCGGCCAAAACTTTCTCAGCGGTTCTGCTCAAATCATAATGTTCCCAACGGGTCCCGAATGACAATACACAATAATGCTACAACCTTCCTCCCTAGACACACATCTTCGAACAACATAGTCAACACAAATATGGAACATGTAAGGATCATCCCAAAAATAGTTCTTCAAATCACTGAAAAACTTTTTCTTCTATTGAAAACTGAGGCCTTGTTTCAGTACCTTTCCCGACAAATAATTTGCAAAATTGACGAACCACGGAGTATCCTCTGACTCTGACTCCTGTAGCGCATACAAATGTTTTTAGGGAAAAAATCATTGATTTCCTTGCATGTCGGTTCTTTAGCCTCACAACCTTCTAATCTTGAAAGATGATCTACAAATACATTTTCAATTCCCCTCTTGTCTTTTATATCCATGTCGAATTCTTGTAACAATAAGATCCATCGAATCAATCTCGGCTCGCGATCAACCTTGTTTATGAGATAACGGAGTGTTGAGTTATCTAGTAAATACCGCGGACCCTTTCGATAGAATGAGATATGGTCCAACTTGTCAAAAGCAAAACACCACCGCTAACAACTCCTTTTAAGTGGTTGTATTATTCTCCTGAGCACTTGTGAGAGTCTTGCTAGCATAATAAATCGGTCAAAACTGCTTATCTTTCTTTTATCCCAGAATCGCTCTCCACAACAGAATCACTTGTGTCACTACATGAGCTCAAAGGGTCCATTCCAATCCCGTATTATCAAAATTGGTACTTGCACTAATCTCTTTTTAACAAATTGAATGCACTTAGACAAATCATCCTCAAAAATCAAAAGAAGGATCTTTTTCTAGGAGTTTGAGTCAATGGTTGCATGATCTTCGAAAAGTCCTTGATAAACCTTTCCTCAGAAAAACCCTCGCATGCCCCTGTGAAACTCGGATCCCTTTTACATTTGTAGATGGAGGAAGCTTTTCGATGACCTCAATCTTTGCCTTATCCATCTCCTTACATTCTTAGAAATCTTATGCAAAAAGGACAATGCCTTCTTGGACCATGAAGTGACACTTCTCCCAATTAGGGATGAGGTTCGCTTCTTCACATCTCACTAGCGCTCTATCCAAATTCTTTATGCATATATCAAAAGTGTCTCCAAATGCCGAAAAATCATCCATGAACACCTCCATAATGCCTTCCAGAAGATCATCAAAAATGGTCATCATGCAGCATTGGAATGTTGCTGGTGCATTACACAACCCGAAAGGCATTCTTCTATAAGAAAAAGTACCGTAAGGGCAAGTAAATGTAGTCTTCTCATGATCTTCTAAAGCTACAGGGATTTGTAAGTATCCCGACATGCCATCAAGGAAGCAATAAAATTGATGCCCTACTAATCTTTCCAACATCTGATCGATAAATGGCAATAGGAAATGATCTTTTCAAGTGGCATCATTTAATCTTCTATAATCAATGCAAACTCGTCATCCTATAACTGTCTTGGTTGGAATCAATTTATTCTTTTCATTTCTCACAACTGTCATTCCCCTTTTTTTTTGGAACCACTTGAGTTGGGCTCACCCATGCATTATCGGATATGGGGTAGATAATACCTGGATCTTGGAGCTTCACCACCTCTACCTTGATGACTTCCTTCAAGATCAGATTTAGTCTTCGCTACGGTTGAATCACAGATTTGTACTAAGCTTCCATTAAGATTTTATGACTACAAAAGGACAGATTTACACCGCTGATGTCTGAAATCTTCCATGCAAAAGCCAACTTATGCCTTTTTAACATGCTAACAAGCTTGTCCTTTTGATCCATAGGCAATTTCGAAGCTATGATCACCGGAGGTTTAGATTCTTCCATCAAGAAGGCATACTCCAAATGTCCTGGCATGATTTTAAGCTCTAGGTCTGGTGGTTCATCAATTGATGGACGTAACCTACTCTCCTTCAATTTTTCAATTTCCTCAAAATTGTTCGTCTACTGCTCAAACTCATTCTTTCCTTCTTCCCCTTGTGAATGTGTTTTACGCATGGTCTTCAATGACTATCGATGCCTCTAATCCACAAAATCTCCTTTCCGACATCGACACACCCACGGAGAAAAGTCCACCTGCCTTTGTTTCATGACAAGAGGAGTTAAACTGAGTGAGGACTCTCTCCAAACTTTGTTCTATGTGATCACTCATTAATACCAATGCAGATCTCTCAAACTGATCTAGCACACTATCTAATCTCATAGTCGAGCTCTTGAATTACGGCAATGTACTCTTCAGCCGATTCTTCCACGGAATGGTGAATACAGTGTATGGCTCTTGCAAGAAAGTAGCACGCAGTGTGTCTTATCATCTTGCAAACAATTGAACTTTTTATTCCACATTTTTCAACCATTCCGGTGATAGTGTCGAATAACTTTCGGGCATATCAATCATGTAATCAGGAGAAAAGAACAATTGAGACGATGATAGAAAAGAACATGTGAAATAGAATGAAGGAATAAATAGATAAGAAAACAAAGTGCAAAAGTATCATCAGCCTACTCCCCGGCAACACCGTCAAAAACTTGAAAACGCCCCTGCGTATTGATAAGTGCTTGAGTAGACATATTTTGATATATGTTTTACATGCATTGAGCATCATTTTTACTGTGGTTTATGTCTCATATTGTGTATTTGGTGTTCTTTTATGCATATAGGTTGTGAATGCCTTGAAAAGTAAAAAGGAAGCAAAAAGATAGGCTATAAAGACACAATGTTGGGAGTTCTTGTTCAATTCAAGGATCAAGACACGAGAGCGGTTCATAAACGTGGAGATGTGTGCCAACTTCCAAGAAGATTCAAGTCAATTCACTATTTGGAAGGGCACAAAAGGCAGCCACATCTTCATATTTCCTTCTCTTTGTCAAGATTGCAAGACCTCTTAAAGATACATCGATGAAGAAAAGTTTTTATAGCCTACCACATGGATGTGTGCCCGAACATGTGGGCTTAAGAGAAAAGAGTGTTCGGATCGCGTTTTTGTGAAAAGCTTTATGCACAATTTCACTGTAGCGATCTTGTAGCAAAATCTAGCATTCGACGTCCTACGTGGAAAATTCTAGCCCACAAGGCGGCGTGGAAAATCCACCTGCGGTGAGGAGCAGCGTGACGCGCGATCTAAGGCCCTATAAATAGCCGTTTTGCCCTATTCTTTCTCATCCTTTTTATGCGGCTCTTGATGGGTGAGAGCGGCTAGGGGTTTGAGAGGAGAGTCTTCTGCGGCTTTGGAGGTGCTTTTCGTCACCAACTTTGATCGATTCCTCCTCCGTCATAGCATCAAAGGAAGCCACCGGTGAACCTAACCCGGAGTGGGTCTTTCAAGGCGATCGAAGCTCTCCATCAAGCCATCGGTTCATATATGAGGGGTTTTATTTCTATGGTTTTAATGTACTTTCATTCATTGATGGTGTGTTTTGTATGTTGCTCCATGGAGAGCTAAAACTCTAGAGGGTATTTGGGCTTGTGAACCCTAGGATTCTCATCTTTTGTGGATTTGCTTAGTGTTTCTATTTAATCCGAGTTTGATTAAGTTTTAATCTTGTATTCTCATTGCTTGCTTGTTTAATTAATCCTTGTGGTTGATTGGATTTGCATGATTTGTTACTTTGATGTGAGAGAGGTCTCCATTAGAGTTAGAACTTCAAGGTTAAAGAGGGTTGAGAGGGTGAGTCATGAGATAGTGGAGTGTCCCTCTCCCTTCCGATTAAGTGTATTCTATCTCCGTTCCTTAAGCTCTATGCAACCATATTTGGTGTGGGCGTGAGATTGAGAGATTTCTCCTCGGGACCTTGTAGGGGTTAGGATCCTTCGCTGGGGAATTATGGGTTTGGATTAATCTTTAGGAATCGGATACAACTCTTGGAATCCCCTAGAGTGCTGCGGGTCATATGTGGTGTGAGGTGTTGAGATTGAGCGATTTCTCCACGGGACCTCGTGGGGGACTAGTATCGGTGATCGGGAAGGGATGGATCCGATTATATTTGGATTTCCACGACTTAACTTACTCATCATAGAAACACTTTGCTTATTCGGTACCTAATACCTAAATCCTAGGGGAGCATTGCTGAATACCCCACTTTTCTTGAGTTGAGATCTCCATCCATTTTACCCTTGCATATTTGTCTCCGGGTATTTATTTCTTTGCACATTAGATCACCACACCTTTCCATTTATCATTAGGGTTAGAAAGCGAGAAGAAGTTAGTACTAGTAGCCACATTCACTGTGGATTCGACTACCCACTCACGGGGTAATTGATTACGACACGCGTGCACTTGCGGTTTACGCATATTGGACGCGTGTCAGCGTATATCCCTCAAGTGCACTGGGGTTTATCGAGTAATAAATCCCAAATGAGTGGTGATAAGTGCTAATGCGATAAGAATACGAAGTGTTCTTTCCTTGTGTTGAGCATTACTTTTCTCGGGTTTTAACGCTAATATGGGTGTATTTATATTACGTTTATGCAGGTTGGGTTGTGAGGCCGATTATGAGAGAAAGAAGCCAATGTGGGTCGTAATCCACTAATTTGGAGAAAATCTTGCTAAGGTTCAAACACAAAGACATAGGTCGGGTTCCAGATGCAGGAATGTGTGTCAACCTCCTTGTACTCGAGTTAGCACAACTATTTGGAGGGGCACAAGGGCAGTCACATTCAAGCATTTCGACTTGTGCATATAGAACAAAATCTCCATCAACGTGTATGTTATTAAAGAAGCAAGGTGATCCATGACGTAAATGTGTGCCCGTTTGCGTTACCTCGATGAAAGTTTGGATTCGGGAGTATTTCAGGCCGGTACTATAGAAAACACTGTAGCAAAATACCGCAGTAGCACTATTTACAACCGGCCGAGAAAACAGGAAAATAAAGAATCCACATGGGCGAGTGGAAATTCCACACGCTTGTGTGAAAATTCCACGGGGGCGGCCACATGGGAGTGTGGATTCACGATTTCAGCACTTTAAAAGCCGATTTCAGCCCCAATTTCAGCATTCTTTTCTCCATCTTTTTCCCAACTTGAGAGAGGGCGGCAACTAGGGTTTGGATGGCTAGGGCTTTGAGAGGTTCTATGGCTGACATCACGGACCTTTGAGAGGTTAGTGGGAGAGCTTTCCTCGACCGATCGGCGAGGTTTATCTTATGGACAAAAGGGACCTCTTGCAGTAGAGGACTCTCGGAAGACCATCACCACTGACTAACGAGGGGTTTTCTATTTATGGTTTTGTTTTTACATTCGATTTCATTGATTGTATTCATCTTCATGGAGAGCTAAACCCTAGTGGGTACTTGAGTATTTGTGAACCCTAGGATGTATTCGTTTCATTGAATCTATTTATTAGGCTTTCAATTAATTGATGTTTATTGTGAGTTCCAATCTTGGAGACTTGATTGTATGAATACTCCCCTAGAGTGACGCTATGGTTGAGAGTTCTTATTGGTAACTCTTGTGAGTGAGTGACACAGTATGAGAGTTAGACAAAGCTAGATTGGAGAGGGTTGAGAGGGTGAGTCGAGAGGTAGCGGAGCATCCCCTTTCCCCTCGGTGTGATCTATCCTACCTCCAGTGTTCCAAGAGTTCTTTAGTGACCATAGTAGAGTGAATGGGTTAAGGGATGTCTTTCCCACAGGGCTTAGTTGCTGAGTTACAGCAGTGAAAGCGCTGAAGTAATTTTAGCACTTATGGCTTAATTGTGGCTGGGGATCTTCAATCTGGAGTAAAGTGTTAGGTCTATACATAGGAATAGGGTTTATCACTTGGAATTCCTAGAGCTCATTGCAATTCTATGCGAGTGCGAGGTTGAGAGGTTATTCAATCTCTCCTCCGGTACATGTATAGAGTTAGTCATGGTTGACCTTAGATTTGGGATCATGTAATTAAGGATTTCCATGACTCATTGTTGTATTAATTAGAAAGTTTAATAAAGGGTTTTTGCACTTGAAACGATTGTCCTAGCCAGATCAATATCTGGGTACCCCATCTTTATCGATTGCCTTATCTTCTCCTTTATTTGTGCTTTCTATCTTGTTGCTTTTATTTTTGTTATTTCATATTTTGTCACACTTATCACTATTCATCTTCCACATTAGTTAAGAAACAACTTAAGCGTATTTATTCCCTACTATTTGTGGATACGATACCCACTCATCTGGGATTATTACTTCGACACCCGTGCACTTGCGGTTTACATGCATATACGGATGTGTCATGTTTTTGGCGCCGTTGCCGGGAAGTAGGTGTTTAGTGATACTTTGCACTTTGTTTTCTTAGCTATTCATTCATTCTATTTCATATTTTCTTTCTTATTATCCTTCTGAATTATTCTTTTTTTTAGTCACAGAAATGATTGAAAATACCCGAGTTATTTGACACTATCACAGGAATGGTTGAAAATGTGAAACAAAAGGTTAAATGGTTTGCAGTATAGGATACACCGTGTCGTTTCTTGCAAGAGTCATATAATATTCAACAGCCCATAGAAGAATCAGTTGAAGATTATATTGCCAGAATTCAAGAACGAAAATACGAATTAGATAATGTGTTAGATCAGTTTGAGAGATCTGCATTGTGATCAATGAATGATCACTTAGGGGAAAGTCTGGAGAGGGTCCTAGCTTAATTTGATTCATCTTATCATGAACAAAAGCAGGAACTTTTCTCTTTTGGTGTGTCGATGTCAGGAGGGTAGAGTTGTTGAATGGAAGTATTGTTTGATGTAGAGGACCACACAAAAGTACATTTACAAGTACAAGAAGGGGAGAATGATTGCAAACATGATGCGAAGGATTTTGAGGAGACTGATAAATTAAAGAAGGGTAGGCTGCGCCCTTCGATTGATGAACGACCAAAACTTGAGCTTAAAACCTGACAATGCTCCCCACAAATGCACAGGATTGTCGAAGTAATAAATCCCAGGTGAGTGGGGTATCGTATCCACTGGGAAAAGGGAATAAAATACTTAATTTGTTTCTTAACTATATGAAAGATGAATAGTAATATATGTGACAAGATTCAATTCTCATAAGTAAAGCAACCCGAAAGAGAGCAAAAGTAAAGGAGAAGGTAAGGCAATCGATAAAGATGGGGTACTTGGGTATCGATCCTCCTAGGAAAATAATTTCAAGTACAAAAACTCTCTATTATGCTTCTTAACTAATGCAATGGTGAGACAGGGACATCCTTTTAATGCATGGTCCAGAATCTAGGGTTAACCAAGCCTAATCCTCTACATGTCCCGGAGGAGAGGTTGAACAACCTCTCAACCTCGCACTCATAAGAAGGATTGCATTGAGCTCTGGGGATTCCAAGTGATAAATCTCTTCCTAATTGTAGACCTAACCGTTTGGTCCAGAAGAAAGGTCCCTAACCACAATTAAGCCCTAGATGCTAAAGTTATCTCAACACTTCACTTCATTGCACGCGTAACTAAGCCCCAGTAGAGATGACGATGACGATGTCAGAGCTATAGAACCTCTCCGAATCCCTAGCTAATACCTCAAAAAACCCTAGCCGCAGCCCTCTCTCAAGTTGGGAAAAAGATTAAGAAAAGAATGTTGAAATCGGGGCTGAAATCTGCCTTAAATAGGGTTGGAATCGGGATTCCACACGCCCCTATGGATATTCCACACGGGCCTGTGGAATAAACGCACAGGCGTGTGGAATTTCCACATGCCTGTGTGGCTCCTCAGTTTGGCTCCTTTTTCGACCTGCTGTGAACAGTATCTGCTACAGTGCCATCCTGAAATACTCCCGAATCCATGCTTTCATTCAGGTAACGTAAACAGGCACACGTTCACATCATAGATCATCTTGATTCTTTAATAAATGGTCACGTTGGTAGAGATCTTGCTAAATATGCACAAGCCGGAATACTGGGATGTAACTGCCTTCGTGCCCCTCTGAATCATTGCCTTAGCTTCAGTACAAGGAGGTTGGCATACATTCTAGCATTCTAAACTCGACTCACGTCTCTGCATTTGAGCCTTCTCAAGATCTCCTGCAAATAATGCGTAAAATGATCTACAATGGCTTCTTTCACAAATAATCGGCCTCACAACCCAACCTACATAAAAGTACATAAATACACATGTATTAGCGCTAAAACCTAGCAAAAGTAATGCCCATCATAAGGAAAGAACGCTTCGCATTCTTATCGCACAAGCACTTATTTAACTCCCCCACACTTAAGCTTTTGCTTGTCCTCAAGCAAAAATTAAAACATTCTATGCGTAGATGAAAGCACTATTGGAAGTGCTCGGCCTTAGGTTCACCAAATCATGCAAAGACAACATTCTAATAGTAAAGGAAATTTCAACACTAAATACGAAAGAATCAATGCTCTAGCTAAAAACTTGAATAAAAAAGGACAATATACCCGAAGTGGTGTAAGTGTGTGAACTCACTCAGGTCAACCCAAAGTATACTCCTCAATGATTTAGGTATAACGGACTTATTTATCTACAAAGAGTACCAAATATTTCAAAAAGGGTACTAGCTTCACACATCCTCTAAGGTAACCATTTTCCAAAGTGGCCGCTAAAGTGGCTTTCACACTTTTCGAGGTGGTAGCTCTTCCTAGCGGGTGGTAGCTTTAACACATCCCATGAGATAGCTCTTTTCTCTCAATAAGGCATAGCTAGTATCCCGACTTATGAGAGTAGCTTCGACACATCATGGGTGGTAGCTCTTTCCACCCAACAAGCAAAATTAAACGATAAAAACACTTTGTTCTTTCTTTCATTTCCCTTTTTTTTATTTTATAAAGCAACACAAGAAACAAGACTAAAACTGGTCCCTTTAACCTTAGACTTGAGTTGCCAAAAGAGTTTAAAGAGTGAGAAGTGCACAAAATGTTATTCGGGCAAAAATTCCTAAAAATTCAAGCAAGAACTAAAGCATGAGAACATTCAATGTTAAAAATTCTCCTAAACTCAAGAATACCATCATTGCAACTAAGGTGAACTGCCATTTGCTATGTGAGCATATATATCAATCAGAATAGTGTAAAAGATGTCTGCACTATGAAACTACTCCCTCCACCCCCACTCTTCAGTTGTACATTGACCTCAATGTACAAATGCAAGCTCACTTATAATGTATATCAATCAAGGGAGAAGCAATCAAATTAATACTCCCCTAACTCCTAGTGTTGCATTTGATGAAGCTAAATCCTTGGGGGTGATGTTCCAACAGGTTGTGAGGCACACACGGCCAACTGCCGAAGCACCTTGGCCGTGTCTATGACAAGTTCTCAATTCCCATGATGACAAGACCATACGCACTCATGCATGAGGGGGATTCGATGAAGCTCAATAAAACAAAAACAAAAACTCGGTATATATAAGATAGAGCAAGAAATACAACTCAAGACAACAAAATGAAAAAAATAAGCTCATAAGGAAAGTCCTTTTTCTAAGGATAACATGTCCAAAATAGAATGCAAGTAGAAGTAAAATAAAAAGCAAGTCAGGTGTCGGCGCTATGATCTGGCTACTCTGCTGCTAGTGTTGGATCAGAAGATGCTGGTGGGTCCCATGATGGTGATGCAGGGGGCGTCTGGGACGTACATGGTCATAGTACAAAAGGTGCAGCAGCATCTCTTTAAAGGATCTGATGTAAAGCGTCGAAATGCGCCATGAACTCTGTGAATTGTGCGGCTGCGTCACGCACACCTCTGCTATCTCCGCTCGTGCCTCAGCGATCTCTGCCCATACTACCGCAACGGCACTCTCTAGCCTTTCAAAATGATCATGGGTTCGAGATGGTGAGAACATATGTACCGGGGGTAGGTCCTCTGTCATCGGAGGTGCGTCAATCTCCATCGGCATCGGCTGAGGCTCGAGGGCGGTGAGAAGCCTCTGCATCATCACCCTCATCCTCGACCATCTATGGAGTGGGTAAAAACCAAGGCATATACCCCCGTCTATACTCGGCGGATCATACCCATCAATCTCATCATCTCCGGACTCGGTGGGCGAGGGAGTACTGCGTCCTCTCGGCCCTGAATCGCGTCAAGAGGCCCCTGCCCATGACTAGCCTCGTAATGTAGGGGCTCGAGAAGATCACTTCTAATCTAGCATAATGCCCGCGATGATAAATGTACTACTGCAAGGATGTGCCCCGAGATCAATCGGTATGTCTGTGCACCATCGAATACAAATATACGACTCTGCAGGCTCGAACACACAGTGATGTCACTACGGCCATTCACCAACCTAATCATAATGGCGTGTAAGTATCGGTAGGTAGGTCGAGAAAGGCACGTGGCCTTGGACACCCCGAGCTCATCTTGACCACGACCACCTGACGGCCTCGGTGAGGCTCTCCGAGGGGTCAAAAGCTCCATGATAATCGATCGAGTGGCGAGAATACTCCTCGGTGTTTGTGAATGCCTCCTCATATAGCCCAAAGCTAGGGCCGGAAGCTGCGTGATGCTCATGCGGTGAGTGATGTCAAAGCAGCTACGAGGCGGATGGAGTCCATGCAGTCGAATCTCTCATATGATCGATCGAACTCAAATGACGACATCACCTCCAGTGTGAGCTCACGGATGACTGGCTCTCTAGTCGTCAACAACTGACTCCACCACCTACTGAAACAAGGTCCTCGACCTCTTCAACAAATTCATCCCAATGCCGTAACTCTAGGGAGTATACTCATGTCCGGATCACGAGTCCGTCCGAACCGAAGTCTCGACGAGGGCGCTGAAAAATAAACCTAATGCTCGGGAATAGCAAAACTCAAGCCCTTGAACTCGGAGGATGACTCCCGCGGCCGTTTCTCTGTTTGCTTCTTTGGCCTAGGTGCCATATCCTGTAAATTTTCAAAGGAATTAATCAAACAAGCTTGATAAATGATGCTTTGCAGAAATCCACATGGTGCGTGAGGGAATTTCCATGCGCCGTGTGGATCCTGAGGCGTGAAGAACCATGCAGCCACTCCTCAAAAGGCTAACAAAACACCTCTAAAACTCTTCTAATTTCTTTCTAAGCATGCTCTTACACTCTAATTGCAAAAACGAAGCATTCTTAGAAAGTTCATCGTTTAAAAACAAGAATTGATAAAGAAAATCAAAAGTAGGGCTTACCGACGAATTGAGATGAGGAGAATAGGAATAGGCCGGAAAACCAAGTAAAAATCCTCCAAAATCGGCAGTATGAGGTTAGAAACTAATGCTAGAATATTCGGAAGAATGTGGAGAGGGTGTGGGTGAAGAGAAACAAGTCTTCTTTAAAAAAGAACTCACTGCCCATGGACTTCTGTATATCCGCACGGGCGTGCGGAAATTCCACACGCCCGTGTGTCTCCACAGTGGAGAGCCACCGAGGCAGACGCACGCCACTGGGTACTCTCGGGATAGCTCTTGCTGTCTCTGAAAATGCTCACACGGACGTGTGGAAATTACCCACGGTCGTGCATCCGACCCACAGGGGAAGGCGCCGCGCCGCTGTCGCTCTTTGTCAAAGCCGGAGAAATCACCAAGTGTTTACGTGCGCCCGTGCGAGAAATTCGCGCGGCAGTGGACAATCACGGGCCCAACTCACGGGGGGCATTCGCGCGCCCATGGCGCTCTTCAGGATGGAGAAGGGATCGTCTGCAGAAATCCACGCAGGGCGTGCGGGAAAATACCCACGCCCGTGCATTGGTCGAAGGTTTGCCCACGGTGAATCCACGCTGTTGTGTGCTCTTAGAAAAAAATTCCCGGGTTTCTACTGAGACAAAAGCACGCCCGTGCGGTGATTACTGCAGCGAGTGCGATAATCGCAAGGTAGGTCAGAGGGGCGAGTGCACGCCCCTGTGCCTTCTCTGGATGAGCTCGCAATACAACCCCACCGGCGTGTGGAAATTTCACACTCCCGTGCATTTTCTCTGGATGACTTGACAAACTTTGTAGGCTCTGCAAAAATTTTCTAAACTAGTTTACACATTTAGTGCCTGCTCTTTTATGCAATAATTACCAGCGAAAAACAATAGAAACAAGCTCAAACGAATTAATCTTTGCCAAATCCACATGAAAACAGACGATGACAAAGAAATCCACCGAAATGAACTCAGCACAAGCATTTAAACATGAAGACACCAACACTTGACAAATTATTCATGCAAAACAAAACTATAATTGGGAAAAATGGTTAACACTTGTGTTACCTCCCAAGAAGTGCTTGTTTAACGTCACTAAGCTTGATGTATCTCGTCTTACCTCACGGGGGGTCATAGATGAAAGTTGCCCTCTTACCCATGGCTTGAAAGCATGATGAGCAAAGTCTCTTGAGAGTAGAGGGTGAAATGTCGGGCTTGGGACTATCTAGAAACGGTTCACCGTTCGGTTTGATTATACCTCTAACAGTCTTGGAGTGTTTCAAGTGGCGTCTCCGTGCCTTCTTCATCTTCCAGAGCACAATCTTTAAGATCCCCGGGGTAGACAGTTCTTCTTCAGTCGAACCAAGTATCATTACTTCTTCGATTTCCTCCTCTTGATCGAATAAACCCTCATACGGGTCCGGATTGAACATTTCCTGCATGTATTCATCAATAATCTCATCAGTAGTGTCTAGAAAGTACAAAGTATAATCAAAGTCAAGAGAATGTTGCATGGCTTCAGCAAGGCAGTATGTGAGCTTGTCATCTCCGACTCTCAAAGTTAGCTCCCCGCCATCCATGTCAATCAATGCTTTGGAAGTCCGCAAGAATGGTCTCCCAAGTATCAAGGGTACATCCCCATCCTCATCAACGTCTAGCACTACAAAGTCAACAGGAAAAATGTACCCTTCTACCATGACAAGCACGTCTTCAATAATGCTCCTCGGATGTCATACCGTTCGGTCCGCCAATTGCAAATTCATCTGAGTGGGCCTTGGATCACCCAAGCCTAGCTTTTGAAAGAAAGTGTATGGCATGACGTTGATGCTAGCCCTGAATCCGCCAATGCCATTTTTTTCACCTAGATTGCCAATATTACACGGAATGATGAAGCTACCTAGCTCTTTCTTCTTATTCGGCATGTTCTTTTGCAACACCGCTGAGCAAGATGCATCTAATATCACTAAAGTACTCTCCTCCAACTTCCTTTTGTTAGTCAATAAGTCTTTCAAGAATTTTGCATACTTAGGCATTTGAGCTAATACCTCAACAAAAGGAATATTGATGTGGAGTTGCTTGAACAAGCTCAGGAACTTCTTGTACTATTCATCCCCTTGGTCATTCTTCAATCTAGAGGATAAAGGGAGTTCTCGGCTTGAAAAGGTTGAGTTGCCACCTCCTTTTCTTTGCTTGTTCCTTCTTCAACCTCTATAACCTCGAGTGCGTGTTCTTTTGGCTTCTCACCGAGAACACTACTTTTAACCTCATGACCACTTCTCAAAGTGATCGCCTTCACATGCTCTTTAGGGTTGGTCTCGGTATTGCTCGGCAAGCTTCCATGTGGCCTTTCCTAGAGAGACTTCGCAATCTGCCTTACACGATTTTTCAAGGTTATGCAAAGATGCGGTGTGATTGCAGTGTAGCCTCAGGTGATTCAAACCTTGTATTTGAAGATTCCAAAAAAATCTAGTCAAGGAATTCTCCAAATCACTCATTCGGGTTTCCAAACACGAAACTTTGTTTTTCACGTTCGGGGCATGTTGTTGGAAACCCGGTGGCCTCATGGCCTTTTGTGGACCTTGGTTGATCCACGAGAAATTGGGATGATTCCTCCAACCTAGATTGTAGGTATTGCTATATGGGTTTCCTTGAGTCCTCATGCCATTCCCTACAAAATCGACGTTCTCAACCGAAGATGCATCACCAATAGAGATCGGGCAATCAGAGAGACCATGTCCTCTACCACACCTGGTGCAAGTACTCACGGCCGCCACTCTGTTTGAAGTTAGAAGATCTAACTTCTAGCCGAAATTTTTCCACTTGCGCCCGCCAATGAAGTTACTGCATCTATCTCATGAAGAAAGGCCACTTTTTTTCCTCTCTGGCATTCCATTCGTAGCAGTTTAAACCCATTTCATCAATAAGTTGGCCGGGCCTCATCGGGTGTCTTGCTACCTAAGGTACATCATGCTGCCGTATCCAAGAGTTGTCTTGTACTCGGATTCAACCCATTGTAAAAATTCTGAACAATCATCCACTCCAGGAATCCGTGTTGTGGGCACTTTCTCAGGAGCTCCTTGAACCTTTCCCATGTCTTGAATAGAGACTCCAATTCCGACTGTACAAAGGATGAGATCTAATTCCTAAGCTTTGCAGATTTTCCAGGAGGGAAACAACAGGATAGAAAAACTTCTACCATCTCCTCCCATGTAGTAATCGAAGCTCTAGGTAATGAGTGTAGCCACTGCTTTCCTCTCTCTTTTAGGGAAAATGGGAAGGCTCTCAACTTGATGGCATAATCCGTCACCCCGTTTATCTTAAGCATATCACACACCTCGAGAAAGTTCTCTATGTGACTGTTTGGATCCTCATCGGCCAAACCATTGAGCTGTCTGGATTCTCTGCAACATGTGGATATTTGTGCCTTTAGCTCGAAAATTCGAGTCTGTAATTGGGGGTTACACAATACTCGATTGTGTGCCCAAAATTGATGGTCTAGTATAATCAGAGAGTATCCTCTGCTTGCTCATTACGTTATACCATATTATTTGACCCTTCAACTTCCAAATCGACTAGATTAGATTGTTCTTCAACGAGGTCCTTTCCCTTTTTCTTCTAAGTGTTTTTTTCAAGCTCGGGATCTCCTTCAATCAATATTGAGGGGTTCCCTCACGTCATCAACCTGAAGCTGCACAAAGGAAAGAAAACAAATCAGAATGATGATAGAAAAGAAAATGTGAAATAGAATGGATAAAGGAATAGCCAAGGAAACAAAAGTACAAAGTATCTCTAAATGCCTATTCACCGGCAACGGCGCCAAAAACATGACAATGCTCCCCGCAAGTGAACGGGGTTGTCGAAGTAATAATTCCCAGGTGAGTGGGGTATCGTATCCACAGGGAAAAGGGAATACAAATACTTAATTTGTTTCTTAACTATATGAAAGATGAATAGTAATATATGTGACAAGATTCAATTCTCAGAAGTAAAGCAACCCGAAAGAGAGCAAAAGTAAAGGAGAATATAAGGCAATCGATAAAGATGGGGTACCCGGGTATCGATCCGTCTACAAAAATTGTTTCAAGTGCAAGAACTCTCTATTATGCTTCTTAACTAATGCAATGGTGAGTCAGGGACATCCTCTTAATGCATGGTCCAGAATCTAGTGTTAACCAAGCCTAATCCTCTACATGTCCTGGAGGAGAGGTTGAACAACCTCTAAACCTCGCACTCGTAAGAAGGATTGCATTGAGCTCTAAGGATTCCAAGTGATAAATCTCTTCCTAATTGTAGACCTAACCCTTTGGTCCAGAAGAAAGGTCCCTAACCACAATTAAGCCCGAGATGCTAAAATCACCTCAACGCTTCACTCCGTTACACTCGCAACGAAGCCCCAGCATAGGGTCATCCCTTAGCTCATTCGCTCTATTATGGCAGCAAAGAACTCGAGAAATGGAGGTAGAATCTATCACACTGGAGGGGAAAAGTGGACACTCCTGTATCTCCCGACTTGCCCTCTCAACTCTTTCCAATGAAGCTTTGTCTAACTCTCGTGGTGTGTCACTCACTCACAAGGGTTACCACATGAACTCTCAACCCTAGTGTCACTCTAGGGGAAATGTTCATATAATCAAGCATTCAAGGTTGGAACTAACAATAAACATCAATTAATTGAAAGCATAATAAAGAGATTCAATGAAACTAATACATCCTAGGGTTCACAAATACCCAAGTACCCACTAGGGGTTTAGCTTTCCATGGAGCACAATACAAATGATAATGAAATCAAATGTAAAAGAAAACAATCCATTGGAAAAACCAGCTCGATAGTCATGGCGGTGGTCTTGTGGAGAGTCCTCTACTTGTTGCAAGATCCACTTGTCCGGTATATGATACGCCTCGCCGAATCAATCCAACAGAGGCTTCCTTACCAACATTCTTCCAAAGAGATGATGATGTTGAAGCCGTAGAACCTCTCCAAATTCCTAGCAAATACCTCCCAAAACTCTAGCCGCAGTCCTCTCTCAAGTTGGGAAAAAGATGGAGAAAAGAATGTTGAAATCGTGGCTGAAATCGGCCTTAAATAAGTCTGGAATCAGGACTCCACACGCCACTGTGGATATTCCACACGGGCCTGTGGAATAAACGCACAGGCGTGTGGAATTTCCACACGCCCGTGTGGCTCCTCTATTTTGTTCCTTCTTCGGCCTGTAGTGAACAGTACCTACTACAGTGACGGCCCGAAATACTCCCGAATCCATGCTTTCATCGAGGTAACGTAAACGGGCACACGTTTACATCATAGATCGTCTTGGTTCTGTAATAAATGGTCACGTTTATGGAGATCTTGCTAAATATGCACAAGCCAGAATATCGGGATATAACTGCCTTCGTGTCACACCAAATCATTGCCTTAGCTTCAGTACAAGAAGGTTATCATACATTCTAGCATTCTAAACTCGACTCATGTCTCTGCATTTGAGCCTTCTCAAGATCTCCTCCAAATAATGCGTAAAATGATCTACAATGGTTTCTTTCACAAATAATCGGCCTCACAACCCAACCTGCATAAAAGTACACAAATGCACATGTATTAGCGCAAAAACCTGGCAAAAGTAATGCCTATCATAAGGAAAGAACGCTTTGCCTTCTTATCGCACAAGCACTTATCAAAACCTTACCAGTGCATTTAGAGTATGCCTTCCTGATGGAAGAATAGGTAGACTCGCTTGAGGTGCCATATCTGCAATAAATGGAGAAGAAATGATCAAATAAGTTCAGAAACAACATACTGCAGAATTACGCAGCGACTTGTGGAAATTGCCCACTCCCACGTGGATCTGTGGGGTGTGAAAACCGTACGGTTCAATGTGAATTCTCCAAAAAATATAACCTCTAACCATGTTTAAACACTTTCTAAACATGCATAAACCATCATAAAGTGAAAATTAGTGCAACTCAAGACTTTTAATCCGCTAAAAACAAGAAATGGCAAATAGAAGATAAATTAAGAGGTTTACCGATGAAATGGGTATGAACACTTTGAATTCGGAATGAAAATTTTCTGAAAAACCCTCTAAAATAGCGGTGAGAGGCCAGGAAACTGATCAAGAGCAGTTTTCGGATGGTTAAAAGTGAAGAAGAGGAGAATTCACAAAGATTTTAAAGAAAAACTCGCGTCTCTTGGAATTTTGTGCATCCACAATGGCGTGTGAAAATTACCCACTCCTGTGCGCCTCCACAAGAGAGCTTCACAGGGGCAGATGCACACCCCTGTGCGCTCTCGGGAAACCCTCACTTCCTCTGAATGTATTGGCACAGGCGTGCGGAAAAATGTATTGGCAACACGCCTCTGTGGCTTCACTGTCCAACCGAGAAGAATCGTTAAGTGTTTTGCACGCCCATGCTGAAATTCCGCACGAGCGTGGACATTCACAGCCCCAACTAACAGAGGCAGCTGCACTCCCCTGTGTCTTCTCGGGATGGAGAATGCTTGTCTGCAGAGATTCGTATAGGCATTCAGAAAATTCACACACCCGTGCGTTTTTCATAGAGTTGCCCATAAGGGCGAGTCCACGCCACTGTGTGCTCTTGGAATAATTTGCTAAGTCTTTGCAGGAAGGTGCACGTCCGTGCGGAAATTACCCACGGGCGTGGACCATCACAAGGTCGCTCACAGGGGCATACCATCTCTGGATGAGCTCTGAACAAAAATGCACGCCCATGCGGAAATTCCACATGGGTGTGTGTTTTCTCTGTACACTTAGAAAACTTTACAGGCTTTGCAGAAAATTTTTGAACACAACTATACACTCAAAGCCTGCTTTACAATTCAACTTTAACCAGAGAAAACATGAAAAATAAGCTGAAATGACCTAAATTTCACCAAATCCACATGAAAACACACGATGACATTAAAAACCCACAGGAAAGCACAGCAAAAGCATCTAAAAATCAAGAAACCAACACTCAACACTTTATTCGCGCAAAAACTAAACTACTTACTAAAAAAACAGTAAACACTTGGGTTGCCTCCCAAGAAGCGCTTGTTTTACGTCACTTAGCTTGATGTACCTTGTCTTACCTTACGAGGGTTCATAGATGAAGGTTGTCCTCTTATCCATAGCTTGAAAGCATGATGAACAGAGTCTCTTAAAGGTAGGGGGGAGTTGTCGGTCTTGGGACCACTTAGCAATAGTATATCCAATTTGTTCGGTTCATGCACATCTCCAACAGCCTTGGAGCATTTCCTGTGGCGTCTCCTCACCCTCTTCATCTTCCGAAGAACCTTCTTCAGGATCCCTGGAGTAGACGGTACTTCTTCCGTCGAGCCAAGCATCATTACTTCTTCATTTTCATCCTCTTGGTCGAACAAACCCTCGTAGGGGTCCGGATTGAATATTTCCTGCATATATTCATCAACAATCTCATCAATAGTGTCTAGAAAATACAAAGTATCATCAAAATAAAGAGAATGATGCATGGCTTCAGCAAGGCGGTATGTGGGCTTGTCATGTCGAACTCTCAAAGTTAGCTCCCCGCCATCTATGTCAATCAATGCCTTGTAAGTCTGCAAGAACGGCCTCCCAAGTATGAAGGGTACATCCGCATCCTCATCGACGTATAGCACCACAAAATCTACAGGAAATATGTACTTGTCCATCTTGACAAGCACATCTTCGATGATACCCCTCGGATGTCTCACTGTTTGGTATGCCAATTGCAAAATCATCCGAGTAGGCCTAGGCTCGCCCAAGCCTAGCTTCTAAAAGAAGGTGTATGGCATGACGTTGATACTGGCCCCTGAATTCACCAATATCATTTCTTCATCTAAATTGCCAATGTTGCACGGAATGATGAAGCTTCCCGGGTCTTTCCTCTTGTTCGGCTTGTTGTTTAGCAAAACCGCCAAGCAAGAAGTATCTAAGATCACTGAAGCACTTTCCTCTAACTTCCTCTTGTTAGTCAACAAGTCCTTCAAGAATTTTGCATACTTAGGCTTTTGAGACAATGCCTCAACAAAAGGAATGTTGATGTGGAGTTGCTTGAACAAACTCAGGAACCTCTTGTACTGTTCATCCACTTGGTCATTCTTCAATTTAGAGGGATAAGGGATTCTTGGCTTGAAAGATGGGGGTGCCACCTCCTTCTCTTTGGTTGCTTCCTCCTCAACCTCTATGACCTCCGGTGCGTGTTCATTGGGCTTCTCACTTGGAAACCTATCTTCAACCTCATGACCACTTTTCAAAGTGATCGCCTTTACATGCTCTCTGGGATTGGTCTCGGTATTGCTTGGCAACCTTCCTTTTGATCTCTCCAATGGAGACTTTGCAATTTACCCCACTTGATTCTCAAGGTTGTATAAAAAAGTGGTGTAGTTATGAAGTGTAGCCTCAATTGATTCAAATCTTTTTGTATCCGATGATTGCACAAATCTAGTCAAGGCCTTCTCCAAAGCGGTCATTCGGGTCTCCAAACCGGAAACTCGGTTCTCCATGTTTGGGCTTGTTGTTATTGGAAACCCAGTGGCCCCATGACCTTTTGTGGAACTTGGTTACTCCATGAGAAATTAGGATGATTCTTCCAACCCGGATTGTAGGTGTTGCTATATGGATTACCTTGATTCCTCATTGTATTACCCACAAAATCAACATTCTTAACCGAAGATGCATCACTAATGGAGATCGGGTAATCGGAGGGAGCATGTCGTCCACCACACCCGGTACAAGTAGTCACGGCCGCCACTCTATTCAATGATAGAACATCTAACTTCTTACTTAATAATTCCACTTGAGCCGACAATGAAGTTATTGTATCTATCTCATGAAGCCCGGCCACCTTCTTCTTCTCCCTAGCATTCCATTGGTAGCTATTTAGCCCCATTTCTTCAATTAGTTGACGGGCCTCACGGGGGTCTTGCTACCTAAGGTACCTCCTGCTGCGGCATCCAAGGGTTACCTTGTACTTGGATTCAACACATTGTAAAAGGTCTGAACAATCATCTACTCCGGGAATCTGTGTTGCGGGTACTTTCTCAGGATCTCCTTGAACGTTTCCCACTTCTCAAATAGAGACTCTAATTCTGATAGTACAAAGATGAGATCTTATTCCTAAGCTTTTTAGATTTTCCGAGAAGGAAATAATGGCAAGAAAAGCTTCTACCATCTCCTCCCATATGGTAATTGATGCTCTAGGTAATTTGTCTAGCCACTGCTTCGCTCTCCCCTTTAAGGAAAATGGGAAGGCTCTCAACTTGATGGCATCATCCATCACCCCGTTTATCTTGAGCATATCACACACCTCGAAAAAGTTCTCTATATGACTGTTTAGATCCGCATTGGCCAAACCATTGAACTGTGCTGATTGCTGCAACATGTGGATGTATGCCAGCTTCAGCTCGAAGTTTTGAGCTATAATTGGGGGACGCACAATACTCGATTGTGTCTGCAATACTGAAGGTCTGGCATAATCGGATATTTTCCTTTGTTGCTCATTTTGTTTCGCCATATTATCTGATCCTTCAACTTCCAAATCAGCTAGATATACTGTTCTTGCACAGCTTTTTTCCCTTTTCTTCTAAGTGTATGTTCGAGCTCGGGATCTCTTTTAATCAATATTGAGGGGTTCCCTCGGGTCATGATCCTGGAGCCGCATAAAAAGAAAGGAAACAAATCATAATGATCATAGAAAAAAAGATGTGAAACAGAATAAATAAATGAATAACTAAGAAAACAAAGTGCAAAGTACTTCTAAACGCCTACTCCCCGGCAACGACACCAAAAAGTTGACAACGGCCATTGCATATGTCCTGCAAGTGCACGGGTTTGTCAAAGTAATAAAATCCCAGGTGAGTGGGTATCATACCCACAGGTTATATGGAGTGAAAATACTTAAATTGTTTCTTAACTAAGCGAAATATGAATAGTGATTAGTGTGGTAAGATGTAATGCAAACAAAAGTAAAAGAGACAAGAGAGAGAGCATAAGTAAAGGAGAGGTAAGGTAATCGATATAAATGGGATACTTGGATATTGATCCTCCTAGGACAATCATTTCAAGTGCAAAAACCCTCTATCATGCATCCTAACTAATCCATTAATGAGTTGTGGAGATCCTTTAATACATGGTCCCAAATCTAAGGTCAACCATGGCTAACCTTATACATGTCCCGGAGGAGAAATTGAACAATCTCTCAACCTCGCACTCGTATAGAATTGTAATGAGTTCTAGGAATTACAAGTGATAAATCCTCTTCCTATATGTAGACCTAACCCTTTGGTCCAAGCAGAAGGTCCCTAGCCACAATTAAGCCCTAGATGATAAAATCACTTCAATGTTTCACTCCATTGCACTCACAACTAATCCCCAACGGAAGGTCATCCCTTAGCCCATTCACTCTACTATGACTGCAAAGAACTCAAGGAATTGGAGGTAGAATAAATCACACCGGAGGTGAAAGGAGACACTCTGCTACCTCTCAACTCACCCTCTTAACCCTCTCTAATCTAGCTAGGTCTAACTCTCGTGGTGTGTCACTCACTCACAAGGGTTACCAACAAGAACTCTCAACCCTAGTGTCACTGTAAGGGAGTATTTATACAATCAATGCATTCAAGATTGGAACTCAATAAAAACATCAATTAATGAAAGAATAATAACAAGGTTTAATGAAATGAATACATCCTAGGGTTCACAATCCAAGTACCCACTAGGGTGTTTAACTCTCCATGGAGATAATTACAATCAATGAAATCGAATGTAAAAGCAATGAATCCATAGAAAACCACCTCGATAGTCGTGACGATGGTCTTGCGGAGAGTCCTCTACTAGTCCAAAGGTCCTTTTGTCCGGCCTAGGATACACCTCGCCGGATCGGTGCCGATGAAAGCTCTCTCACTAACCTTCTTCCAAATGGAGTGCAATGTCGGAGCCATAGAACCTCTCGCAATCCTTAGCCAATACCTCCCAAAACCCTACCCACAGTCCTCTCTCAAGTTGAGAAAAAGATGAAGAAAAGAATGCTAAAATCGTGGCTGAAATCGGCTTTTAAAGGGTTGGAATCGGGAATCCACACGCCCTTGTGAATATTTGACACGTCCCGTGTGGAATTAACATACGGGCATGTACAATTTCCACACACCCGTGTGGCTTCTCTGGACGACTCCTTCTTCAGCCGGCTGTGAACAGTACCTTCTACAGTATTTTGCTACAGCGTTGCTGCTATGCCATGCTGCAGTACCTGTCTAAAACACTCCCAAAACCATGCTTTCATCGAAGTAACGTAAACGGTCAAATGTTTATGTCATAGATCACTTTGCTTCTTCAATGAACGGCCACGTTGGTGGAGATCTTGTTACACATGCACAAGCGGGAATACTTAGAATGTGACAGCCTTTGTGCCCCTCCAAATCATTGTGCTAGCTTGAATGCAAGGAGATTGGCACACATTCTAGCATCTTGAACTTGACTTATGTCTTCGCGTTTGAACCTTCTCAAAATTTCTTCCAAATGGTGCACTCATGATCTACATTGGCTTTTTTCTCTAAGATTTGGCTTCACAACCCTAAATGCATGAAATTAACATAAATACACACATATTAGTGTTAAAAACAGATAAAAGTAATGCTCTTTATAAGGAAAGAACACTTTGCATTCTTATCACACAAGCACTTATCAGTAATGAATGTAGTTATTACTTCGCTCTCACTTTCAATGAACATGGGAAGGCCCTCAACTTGATGGCATCATCCGTGACACCATTAATCTTGAGCATGTCACACACTTCCTAGAAGTTCTCAATGTGATTATTTGGATCCTCATCGGCCAAACCATTAAATTGTACAGACTACTGTAACATCTGGATGAAGCCTGGCTTGAGCTCAAAATTTTGAGTCGTGATTAGTGGCAGCACTATACTAGACTACGTGTTGTAAAATTTTGAGGCGTGATAAGTGTCCTCTGCTGCTCATTCTATTCTGCCATCTTATCAGACCCTTCACCTTCTATCTCAGCTTGATTAGACTGTTGTTGCAAAGGTTCTTTTCCTCTTCAATGAATTCTTGGTTCAATGTCTTGATTTCCATCAACCAATGTCGAAGGGTTTCCTCAGGTCATAACCTTGGCTTGTAACCAAATAAAAGAAAACAAATCATTACTATGGAAGAATAAGAAAGTGTGAAATAGAATAAGTGATGAATGACTAAAATAGCAAAATGCAAAGTGTTTCCAAAATGCCTACTCAGCAACGGCGCTAAAAACTTGACACACCCCGTAAGTGAACGGGTTGTCAAAGTAATAAAACTACTCTAGTGAGTGGGTAGTCATATCCACAGGGAATAGTAATTAGAAACACAAGAATTGCTATTTAAGTATGGTAAAGATGAATCAATAATGGTGTGATCAATATCAGCGTAAACAAAGAAATAAAGAAAATAAGAGAGAGATACGCAATAAAATGAGAGGCGAGGCAATCGACAGAAAGTAGGGCACCTGGACATTGCTCCCCAAGGACTATTGTTTCGATTGCAAGACTAACCATTATGTCTCTTAACTGATGCTTAATGAGTCATGAAAATACTAAAATACAAGGTCCGAAACCTAGGGTCAACTGTGACTAACCCTACATTATGCCCAGACGAAGAAATCACTCAATCTCAACACCTGATACTGTATAAGGTTGCTTAAAGCTCTAGGGACTCCATGTGATAAACCCTATTCCCTAATACAATCTAACTCTTTGCTCCAAGCAAACGACCCTTAGTCACAATTAAGACCCAGCACTTAGGATTACTTCAATGTTTCACTCTGTTGCTTGCGCAACTACACCCCAGTAGAGTTCCTCTCTTAGCACTTCACTCTATTATGATCGCAAGGAACTCTTACAAGGTGGAGGTAGGATAAATCACACCAGAAGGGAAAGGGGACATTTTGTTACCTCTTGACTCACCCTCTTGACCCATTACAATCTAGCTTTATCTAACTCTCATGGTGTGTCACTCATCCTCAAGGATTACCAAGATGGATTCCCAACCTTAGTGTCACTCTAAGAGAAAATGAACTCAACAAGCATTCAAGATTAGAACTCAATTAGAACATGAATTATAGTAATTATAATAAAAGGTCAATGAAACAAAATCATCATAGGGTTTACAAGTCCAAGCACCGACTAAGGGTTTAGCTCTCCATGGAGCAAGATACAATCAATAATGAAATCAAAAGTAAAAACATGCAATCTATAAGTAAAACCCCTTGTAGTCCGTATCGATGGTCTTGTGGAGTAGCCTCGTCTTCTTCAAAGGTTCCATCCCCAAGCCTAGGGCACACCTTACCAAACCGATGCCGATGAAAGCTCCCCCAAAAACTATCTTCAGAAAGAACGCGGCATTCAAGGCCGTAGGACTACTCCAAAAACCTTACCGAAACTCTCCAAACCCTAGCTGTGAGCACCTCCAAAGATAAGGAAAAGATGGGAAAAAGATCTCTTAAAACGGCCAAAATTGTGACTTAAATAGGGCTGGAATCGGGCATCCACATAGGCGAGTAGAATTTCCACACGACCGTGTGAATCTCCAGGAAACCTATTTTCTGCGTTCTACGAACAGTAACTACTATAGTAATTTGCTACGTTTTCACTACAGTGAACTACTGCAATACTCTGCCAAAATACTGCTGAATCCACACTTTTCATCGAGGCCGCATGAACGGGCACACCTCCATGAGGTAGATCGCGTTGTGTTTTCAATAAACGTCACATTGATGAAGGTCTTGCTAGTGTTGCACAAGTCAGAACATGCGAATGCGACTGCCTTTGCGCCCCTCCAAACCATGTATTTGTTTGAGCACAATGGAGGTTGGCACATAATCACGTGTCTTTGAGCACAACATGTGTCTCCATGTTTGTTCACTCCAAGATTCCATTAACAAAGTTCACGATCTACTTTCGGCTCCTTTCTTCCACTATTGTCTCCATAACCCTATATCCACAAAAGAACACAAATACACATGTATAAGCGATAAAATCTGAGAAAAATAATGTTCAACTTAAGAAAAGAATACTTCATATTACTATTACACAAGCACTTATCACTTTAGCATATAGGCAAATAGAAAATTGTAACCATCATAAATCACCTTAAATCAAAATAACACCAATAGTTACAAAACAACCATAATTAATTTTACAAGGTTTGTTGGCCCCTACTTTGCTTCCACTAATTGAACATATTAATAGCGAAATTAGCATGCCATGTTTTCCAATAACCAGTTGTCTCAACAAAAGTAATCCTAACACCATCCAATTATTCTTCTATAGTGTCTTATGGGATGATTTCATCTAAAGGATCGATTGGTATTTCTTTCCTAACATGATTTTGTAGTAATGCACAAGCAGAAGTAATCCTAGAAAGTGTCTTTACTGTATAGTATGACCTTTCCCTCAAGATGCCCCATCTTTTCTTCAAAAGGCCAAAACATGGCTCAATTACATTTCTAGCAGAGGAGTGATTGTAATTGAAGAACTCCTTAGGTGTGGTTGGTTGACTCCTTTGCCTCCAATCATTTAAATGATATATTTGTCCGCTAAAATGTGTAAGAAATCCTTCTCCATTCGGGCAACCGGTGTCACATCAATAGTAATAACCTAAATCAAGATTAAGGGTCAACAATTACGCAACATAACCGATTTTTAAAGCTAACTATATTAGCATTTTTATACCTTGGGGCACCCTTAATCCATTTCTTCTAGAAATCACATCACACAACACTCTAGAATTAGCTGCTGAATCCTCCCACCATAGTAGAATGTGAATAAATTGCATGTCATGGGAGCACACTCGCAAGACATTGGTGGCAATCTCATTTTTCCGAGTCCAGTACCTAGGCTTGTCAATTGCAAGAACATTTACTTTGACATATGTTCTGTTTAAAGCTCCAAGATAATTCAATAAAATAAATTAATGTTAGTATAGAGAACTTTAATTTTTTGAATACATTTATAGTTAACTATAAATATTTAAATAAAGTTTCTTTTTTTATGTTAAACCATCACCACCTCTAATCAGTTGAGTTCTTAGGAACCGGTTTTGGTTTTTTCAGTAAAACTTTGTGGCATTTCAACATTGCATTTAGAACACCTGTAAAATGTCAATTTATTGTCTTTCCTAATCTAACGAACTACTTCTTTGATATTCTATTTTTTTGATCATGTGAAATGATTCAAAGGAAGGATGCAACCATTTCCTCAAAGCATATGTTCCTAGTATTAACCAGTTGACCAATTGTGGAAAGTAACTCACACAAGCGATGAAATGCTCCTTGATCCATACGAGTACTCTCAATGCAAGCTAGGTCACTTTCAAAAACTAACCAATGTACATTCACATCTCTAATTAATTTCCTACTACCTCCATCATAGGCAATCCGTGGTCTCTTTTTTCTATGACTACACTTTAAGGAAATGGCATACAATAATATAACTAGTTTATTCATCATCTCATCATACAAACAAGCAATTGACGCAAGAAACCGCAAATTTTTTTAGAGAAAAGATTTATCGATCTGTACATAGAATAAAACAAACAAAACAAATTAGACGATGGGTATTTATAGAGCAATGAATACATATATAGTAAAATATAAATAATTATATTTTAGTTTCAAAATGTTAGAAAATGTCTTTAGGTAATTCGATCAAGTACTTTAACGACTAGAATAGGGCAATCACTTTTAGATATAGTGCATTTGGAGCCACTAAAATGTTGTAAGCAAAATTTGTTGAATCCAATGAAATAAATTGAGTGATTGAGTTTTGTGTAAATATTTCATTGTATATGACCCATAGAAATCTTTGCATTCTCTTTGGTGATTTGTACGCGATGTTCTATTATAGAACACGCCAGAAGAGACCCCACTAGTAAGACTATGATAAGTGCTTGTGTATTAGTAATACAAAGTATTCTTTTCTTACATTGAGCATTATTTTTCTAAGATTTTATCACTTATTCATGTGTATTTGAGTTCTTTTATGCAT
Organism: Dioscorea cayenensis subsp. rotundata; assembly: GCF_009730915.1. Lineage (NCBI taxonomy): Eukaryota > Viridiplantae > Streptophyta > Magnoliopsida > Dioscoreales > Dioscoreaceae > Dioscorea > Dioscorea cayenensis. Next base: position 19,459,983 of record NC_052490.1, read on the forward strand.
CTAGGGTTGTGGAGATAAGTGTGGAGGAAAGAAACTAAAAGTAGATCGTGGATGCAATTTTTGATGAAGTTCTTAAAATTGAACAAACCTGAAGATACAAGTTGTGCTCAAAGACATTTGGGTGTGTGTCAACCTCAATTGTGTTTAAGAGACTATACAAATTGGAGGGGCACAAAGGCAGACATACTCATGTGTTCTGACTTGTGCAATACTAACAAGATCTTAGTTAATGTGGCCTCGATGAAAAGTGTGGATTCGGCAATATTTTGGTGAAGTAATGTAGCAGTTCACTGTAGCAAATCAATGTAACAAAACACTGAGTATTGGGGGAGCTTTTGTCAGCTTTGATTCAGTGAGTTGTGCCCTAGGCTTGACGAGAGAACCATTGGAGAAGATGAGGCAACTCCACAAGACTATTGATACGGACTACAAGGGCATTTTATTTATGGATTACATGCTTTTACATTCGATTTCATTATTGATTGTATCTTGCTCCATGAAGAACTAAACACCTAGTGGGTGCTTGGACTTGTAAACCTTAGGATGATTTTTTCATTGACTTTTTCTTATATTTCTTTAATTGATGTTTTAATTGAGTTCCAACCTTAAATTTTTGTTGCATAGATTTTCCCTTAGAGTGACACTAGGGTTGAGAGTCTATCTTGATAATCTTTGTGTATGAGTGACACACCGTGAGGGTTAGACAAAGCAAGGTTGGAGAGGGTCGAGAGGGTGAGTCGAGAGGTTGCAGAACGTCCCCTTTCCCTTCCTATGTGATTTATCCAACCTCCACATTCCAAGATTTCTTTACAGTCATGATAGAGTGAAGTACTAAGAGACAAACTCCACTGGGGCTTAGTTGCGCAAGAAAAAGAGTGAAGCATTGAAGTAATCCTCAGTGCTGGGGCTTAATTATGACTAGGGGTCTTTAGCTTGGACCAAAGGGTTAGATTTATATTAGGGAATAGGGTTTATCACTTGGAGTCCCCAGATTTTCATGCAACCCCACACACTGTGAGGTGTCAAGAGTATCTCTTTCCACCGAGGCATAGTGTGGGGGTTAGTCACGGTTGACCTTAGTGTTGGGACTGTGTCTTTTAGGATTGCCATGACTCATTAAATATCAATTAGGAGATATAATGATTATTCTTGCATTAGAAATAATAGTCCTAGGGTGAGAAATGTCCAGGTGCCCCATATTCTATCGATTGCCTCTCCTATTATTCTATTGCATCTCTTTCTTATTTTCTTTATTTCTATTTGTATTAATAATGTTCACACCAATATTGAATTATCTCCACCATAGTTAAATAACAATTCTTGTGTTTCCAAGCACTATTTCTTATGAATATGACTAACCACTCATCTGGGTACTTTATTACGTCGATAACTGGTGCACTTGCGGTATGCACTCACAAGGGGTATGTCATACTACTTCTATTTTATCTAATCAAGTGATCATTAGAAATAAATGTCAGCCATATATTGACACATAATGACACCACTATGCATGTGTAGCTTTTGGAGTCAATGCTGAGTAACGTAATGGAAGAATTTGAGCTTCGGATTGGCAGTCAAAATGAGTTGGTAAGTTTTCTTCATTTGCTTTGAAATTGTCTAATTGTTTAGTTCCTGGTATTTCATAATATTTAGCACTACTTTGATAAGGTTTCGACCATGAAGTCTTCAATTGTTCCACAGTTAAAATGAAGTTCCTCTTTATCCCTTCATTGTTTTGACTCTCTTTTGCTAATTTACGATAATGAATGAAAATATTTAGATGGTTTTGGTTTTTCATTGATGACTATAAATGATCTGACATTACTATGTTATTCTTCCAATTTGTTTAGGTAAATACCTCAACAAACGACCTGGATGATGGTGGCAAATTCATTTCTAAACCTAAGTTGGTATAAGACTTTGATAATGTTCACTTTTGTGTATGCTTGTCTTCATAAAACTTATGTGGCACATTATTGACAATTGAAAAATTGCCCAACTTCAGAAGCAAAGGACATTGGCATGAACTTAGTAGATGACGAAGCACCAAAAAATGACATACTATTGAAGTAGAATACTACTCTAGCTCAACAAGAGAGAGGTATTCAGGTATGTGTACAAATCTATTCCACTGGACATCATTAAATAACAATTCATCAAACAATATTAATAGTTGGCATTCTTTTCAAGATTTGAATTATATCTTACGTACTACAAAAGCTGGTATGTAGTACATGAAAGCACAATATTCTAAGGAGTTTAATGACATTGGTAAGTTTTTTGACATAAAGCTTATCTTGCTCAACAGTAATAAGTTTTCAGAAGATGCTCTGCTTACTACCATTGACTCTGATTTAACAGCAACACAGTTTTTCTGTCTTTTCTTCACATGTATCACAATACTTAATCTTGTATAAAACACAATCATGTCCAACCCATTAAAATTCTCCTTGCAATAATATATTTAATTAAATAATCAAATTGGAAGAAGAAGGACACTCTAAACCTTCATAATTTTGCATAAAACACAATCACAGATCTATTTAATTTGCAATTTGAAAAAGCTTACATGAAGAGAAGAGCGAATAAAATCAGCAGATGATGTTCGATATGGCTCAAAACTAAAAAATCGTCCACTTTTTTGGAAACCCTAATGTGATAGAGAAGGTGGAGAAATTGGAAGATCCCACAAACCAAATCCTCTTTTTTAAAACCCTAGCATGAGAGAGAGAAAGGAGGAGATAAAAGATGTTTTTTTTCTATTTTGTACCCTGTGTTCTTTTAAAATTATTTAAAGATAAAAAGGGAATATTTATACAAAAAATTTTAAGATTACCATATATTCGGTAATCCAAGATAGACACCAAAATTGGTGGTAATAAGAATACCAACTTTATTGGTAATGATCTCATATTGGTAATGTGATATTACCATCTAGAGTACCACCAGTGCAATGCCAAATGTGGTAATATTTTTAGATTACCACGTAACAAGTGGTAATCTTTCTCCATTACTATGAACCAAACGACCACTAATAGTAATGTCTCATATTTTTTAATCAAAACCTTAATCCTATATTTTTGTTATAGTAATATCTCGTATTTTTCAATCAAAACACTAATCTTATGTTTTCCTTTTGGAATACCTAATGTAATAGAATCGGAACACTAATCCTATATTTCTTTCCGAAATGTTTCATATTTTTCAATCAAAACCCTAATCCTATGTTTTCTTTTTGGAATGTCTACTATTTTTTAATCAAAACCATAATCCAGTGTTTTCTTATAGGAATGCCTCTCATTTTTCAATCAAAATCATAAGCCTATATTTTGTTATAGTAATGTCTCCTATTTTTTAATCAAAACCCTCATTCTATATTTTTTTATGTTAATGTCTCATTTCTTTCAATGCAAAACCATAATCCTATGTTTTATTTTCGTAAAGTCTCATATTTTTAAATAAAAAACCTAATACTATTTTTTTTCTTTTCGGAATGGCTAATGTATTTCAAGCAAAACCCTAATCCTATGTTTTCCTTTCGGAATTCCTACTATTTGTGAATCAAAAAACTAATCCTATATATTCTTATAGTAATGTCTCCTATTTTTAAATGAAAACCTTAATCCTTTGTTTTCTTTACGGAATGCCTACTATATTGGAATCAAAATCTAATCCTAAGTTTTTTTAATGTCTCCTATTTTGCAAACAAAACCCAAATCTTGTCTTTCCGTTTGTTAAAGTCTCCTATTTTGCAAACAAAACCCAAATCCTATCTTTTCTTTTGTTAAAGTCTCCTATTTATCAGTTTGAATCAAAATACTAACCTATGTTTTATTTTCCAAATGTCTCCTGTTTTTCAATCAAAATTTAATCTTTTCTTTTCTTTTCGTAATGTATGCTATTTTTCAATCAAAACACTAATATAATGTTTACCTTTTAAAATATGTCCTATTTTTCATATTTGTATCAAAACCATAATCCTTTCTTTTGTTTTGTGAATGTGTGCTAGTTTTTAATCAAAACTCTAATCCGATGTTTTTCTTTCTGGAATGTCTCATAATTTTTAATCAAACACCCAATCTTCTTTTTTCTTTTTGGAATGCCTCCTATTTTTCAATCAAAACTCTAATCCTATGTTTTTTTTTGGAATGTTTCCTATTTTTTAATCAAAATCCTCATTGTATATTTTCTTATATTTATGTCTCCTATTTTTTAATCAAAACCCTAATCCTAGGTTTTCTTTTAGGAATGGCTACTATACTTCCATCAAAACCTTAATGCTATGCTTTCTTTTCGCAATGTCTACTATTTATTAATCAGAGGCATAATCCTATTTTTTCTTATAGTAATGTCTTATATTTTTCATTCAAAACCCTAATCCTATGTTTTCTTATAATAATGTCTCCTATTTTTGAATCAAACCCCTATTCTTATGTTTTCCATTCGAAATGCCTAATATATTTGAATTAAAACCCTAATTATATGTTCTCTTTTCGTAATGCCTTCTATTTTTTGAATCAAAACACTGATTCTATGTTCTTTTCAGAATGTCATATATTTTTTTGAATAAAAACACTGATCCTATGTTTTCATTTTGAAATGTCCTCTATTTTTCAGATTTTTCCACAAAACACTATTCCTATCTTTGTTATAGTAATGTCTCCTATTTTTCTATCAAAACCGTAATCCTATATTTTCTTTTCGAAATGTTTCATATTTTTTCAATCAAAACCCTAATTCTATGTTTTTCTTTGGAATGTCAACTATTTTTTAATCAACTATAATCCTATGTTTTCTTATAGTAGTGTCTTCTATTTTTAAATCAAAACCCTAATCCTATATTTTTTAATATTAATGTCTCTTTTTTACAATTAAAACCGTAATCCTATGTTTTCCATTCGGAAGACCTAATATATTTGAACCAAACCTTAATCCTATGTTCTAGTTTTTGAAATGTCTCCTATTTTTCAAAAAAGAAATCTAAGTCTTTATTTTCCTTTCGGAATATGTGCTATTTTACCCCTAATCCTATGTTTTCTTTTTGCAATGTGTCCAATTTTATAATTTTGTTTTAAAACCCTAATCCTTTGTTATGTTTCCAGAATGTCTAATTTTTTTGAATCAAAACACTAATTATGGCTTTTGATTTGTGAATGTCTATTATTTTTTAATTAAAGTCCCTAATCGTATGTTTTCTTTTCATACTTCTTATTTTTGAATAAAAATCTTCGCTCCGCTTTCTTTTGGAACGCTCCTATTTTTGATTTGAATACGCCTAATCCAATGTTTTCTTCACAATGTCTCCTATTGTTTAATCAAAACACTAATTCTATATTTTCTTTTCGGAATATCTCCAATTTATAAATTTTTAATCGAAACCCCATCCTATGTTTTATTTTATTTTTCAATCAAAACCCCTATTGGAGATGTTTTCTTTCCAAATTATCTCTTATTTTTTTATCAAACCCTAACCCGTATGTTTTTCTTCTCGATGTCTCCTATTTTTAGTTTTCAAAATGAAAACCCAAATACTTTGTTGTCTTTAAGTATCGTCTCCTATAATCTTAACCCAAAACTATGTTTTTCTTTTATATGTCTCCTTTTTCAACTTAAAAACCTAATCCTATGGTTCTTTTCGAATGCCACATAAATTTCTGTTTTTAATCACCTCAATCCTATATTTTCTGGAATGTCTCCTATATTTTTTGTTTTGACTCTAAACGCCAATATTATATTTCTTTATAGTAAATGTTTAATCGCTTTTGAATATCAATCATACACGCTTTCTTTTCACAATGTCAATTTTTTTAATCAAAACCCTAATTTTATGTTTTCTTTTCTTAATGTCTCCTATTTTTCAATTTTGAATCAAAATAGAATCCTATGTCTTACTTTCGGCATGTCTCGTACTTTTAGATTTTTAAATCAAAAGCCTAATTCTATGTTTTCTTTTCTGCATCACCTATTTTAATTAAAACAATAATCCACTATTTTTTTATTCATAATATCTCTAATTTTTGTAATCAAAGCTCTTATCCCATGTTTTCTTTCTAAATGTATTTTTCGTTTCAGAGCTGGTCAAAGACCCTTTGCATGCGCGACGCTGCTGCTGCCAGTGTGTTTTCTTTTCAGAATGTCGTCGACATATAAGCTGTGAATCCTATGTTTTCTTCTTCGGAACATCTCCTATTTTTCTTCTCGTTAAACACCAAAAGCTAATCCTTTATTTTCTTTTGTAATGCATCTTATCCGCTCAAAACGCATAATCCCATATGCTTTCTTTTCTTTTGTCATGTCCTCTGTTAATCGGGTACGCTACTCCCTGCTATCTCTTCGAATATCTCATAATTTTTCAATCTTAAAACTAATCCTATATGTTTTATTTTTGAAATGTCTCCCATATCAAAACTCTAATCCCATGTTTTCTCGAAATGGCTCTCATATTTTGATCCAAGAAACACGCAATACTATGTTCTCTTTGGAAATGGCTCCTATTTTTAAATCAACAAACCGCTATGCCTCACGTTTTCTGTAATGCCCGCCATAACCCAGAAATCAAACGCATTAATAATATGTTTTCCTTTATTAATGTCTTCTATCATTCAAAACGCTTAATCCTACTGCTTTTGTCACCTGTCATGCTCCCATTTTTAGTTAAACCACTAATTCTATGTTTTGTCACAATGTTTCCTATCGTTCAATCAAACCATAATAATACTTTTCTATGTCTGATTTATTAGTGAATAGAAATGCCAACCCCCTAATCCTTTGTCTCGAATGTCTGTGCTTTTAGTAAAACACTAATCCTTATATTACAGGTCTCTGAGATATGTCTCACGAGTTTTATTAGAAACCCTCATCCGATATTTTCTTTCACGAGATGTCCCAACATCAATCAAAGCGGTAATTTTATGTTTTCTTGTAGAAATCGCGCTCAAGTTATGAACCAAACCCTAATCTTATCTCTTTTGGGAATGCCTCCTATATTCAGAAACAATAATAGTTTGTTTTTCTTTCTCTTAATTTATCATATAACTAAAAATAATAAGCCTCCAAGTTTTATTCAAACACCTCCCTCTTTGCTTTAATCAAAACCCTAATTCTTTATATTTTCTTTGGGAATATTCTGCTGTATTGAAAACACAATCCTATGTTTTCTCAGTAGACCCCAGCCTGTTTCAATCAAAACCCTAATACTATGTTTCTTTCGTAGTGGCTCCTATTTTTTAATTAAAACAATAATCCTATGTTTTCTTGTGAATGTCTGCTATTTTTAAATCAAAAACCTAATCCTATTGTTGATTTTCAAAATATCCCCAATTTTTTTAGTTTTTAATCAAAATCCTAATCCTATGTTTTTTTATAGTAATGTCTCCTATTTTTCAATCAAAACCCTAATCCAATGTTTCTTTTCGGAATGTCAACTATTTTTTAATCAAAATCCCAATCCTATGTTCTCCTATAGTAATGTTTCATATTTTTGAATCAAAATCCAAATCATATATTTTCTTCTCAGAATGCATACTATATTTGAATCAAAACCATAGCTTTACACGTCTCAGCCATTCTAGCAAGGCTATCTTTCAACTGTAAAACTGCAGTCCCTCTCTTCTTTTAAAAGTCTCCTGTTATTGAGTATTAAATCCAAAAACTTAAAGCTGTGTTTTTCTTTTTCATAATGTCTCCTACTCTAAATCAGTAGCTTGATTCCTTTCTTTCGCTGCGTATCGTCTATAATGAATTCCTAAAACACTAATCCTACATAGGTTTTTCCCTTTTGATGCAGTACTCTTTTCAGTGCTCTGAATCAAAACCCTTAATCCTTTGTGTAACTTTGAATGTCTATTTTCTCGGACCAAAAACCCTAATTCTATCTGTTCGAGGGAATGTTTGCTAATTTTAATCAAAAGTCCCTAATCGAGATGGCTTTCTTTCGAATGTCTCGCGCTATCTGGCAATTAAAACCCTAATCCTTTTGCGCCTGCTCCAGCACCACCTATTTTTAATCAAAACCTTATTTCTATGTGTTCTTTTCTAAATGTCTAATATTTTTACATGAAAACTCTAATCCAATGTTTTCTTTTTGTAATGTCTCTTGTTTTTCAATCAAAACCTTAATGCTATGTTTACTTTTTGGAATGGCTATTATGTTTGAATCAAAACCCGAATCCTATGTTTTCTTTTCAGAATGTCTACTATTTTTAAATCAAAACTGTAGTCCTATGTTTGCTTATATTAATGTCTCACATTTTTCATTCAAAACCCTAATCCTATGTTTCCTTATAGTAATGTCTCCTATTTTTCCATCAAAACCGTATTCCTATGTTTCATTTAGGAATTCCTACGATATTTGTATGAAAACTTTAATCCTATATTTTCTTTTCAGAATGTCTCCTATTTTTCAATCGAAAAAATTTTGTTGTCTTTTCGTAATGTATCGTATTTTAAATAAAAACCCTAATCATATGTTTTCTTTTTGAAATGTCCCATATTTTTTGGGTATTAATTAAAACCCTAATCATATGTTTTTTTATAGTAATGTCTCCCATTTTTCATTCAAAACCCTAACGTTATATTTTATTATAGTAATGTCTCTTATTTTTCAATCAAAACCATATTCCTATATTTTCTCATTGTAATGTCTCCTCTTTTTCAACCAAAACGCTAATTCTATGTTTTCTTTCCGGAATGCTGACTATATTTGAATCAAAAACCAAATCCTATCTTTTATTTCCATAATGTCTAATATTGTGAAAAAAAAACTTAAATCATATTTTTTTTTTCTCAATGTCTCATATGTTTTTTTATCAAAAGCCTAATCCAAAGGTTTTTTTATTTAATGTCCACTATTTCTTAATCAAAACACTAATCTTATGTTTTCTTTTGGGAATGTCTGCTATTTTTGAATGAAAACAATAATCATATGTTTTCTTTTCATAATGCCTCCTATTTTTGAATAAAACTCATAATCCTATGCTTTCATTTCGGAATGGTTCCTCTTTTGGATCAAAACCCTAATATTATGTTTTCTTTTCAAAATGTCTCTTATTTTCAATCGAAACCCAAATCCTATGTTTTCTTTTCGAAATGTCTCATATTTTTCTGTCAAAAACCTAATCCTATGTTTTCTTTTCAGAATGTCTACTATTTTTTAATTAAAATCCTAATCCAATGTTTTCTTAAAGTAATGTACTATTATTCAATCAAAACTGTAATCCTTTGTTTTCTAATCCGAATTGCTCGTATTTTTGAATAAAATCTAATCCTTTCTTTTTCTTTTCAGAATGGCTGCTATTTTTGAATCAAGACCATAATGCTATGTTTTCTTTCGGAAATGTTGGCAATTTTTTAATGAAAACAATAATCATTTGTTTTCTTTTGAAATGTCTCTATTTTTCAATCAAAAACCTAATCCTTTCTTTTGTTTTAGGAATATATGCTATTTTTGAATCAAAACTCTAATCTTTTTTTTTCTTTTCGGATTGTGTCCTATTTTTCATTAAAAACACTAATCCTGTGTTTTATTATATTGATATCTATTATTTTTCAATCAAAACCCTAATTGTATTTTAATGCTCACTATACAAACAATTCAAACTTTTGTTTCGTTTTTGAATGTCATCTTTCAATCAAAAAATGAATCCAATGTATTCTTTTCTTAGTATCTCCTATTTATCAGTTTTTAATCAAAACAATAACCTTTGTTTTTTCTTTTGGAATATCTCCAAGTTTTCAATAAGAAACCTAATCCTTTCTTTTCTTTTCTTAATATCTGCTATTTTTGAATAAAAAAAACCCTAATCCTATGTTTTCTTAGAATGTGTCCTATTTTTCAATTTTCAATCAAAACCCGAATACTCTGTTTCCTTTTCATAATGTCTCCTATTTTTCATCAAAACTTAACTTTTTTTTCTGAATGGTCTTTCTATCTTTCAATAAAAACTTGAACTTTGTGTTTTCTTTTCTTAATATCTTTTAAGCATAATT
>NC_052490.1:19470969-19542066 GCF_009730915.1 Dioscorea cayenensis subsp. rotundata
TCGGTGAGCACGCCTAATCGATCCGCATCTTCATAGGCAGAAACAAGAAGATGTCTATTAGAAGTATATCAAATACCTTTTCGAGGAGACAACTTAAATGCAGGATTCTTTGCACAACCGAGATGAGGATAGGTGTAGAGTGCATAAATTGACTAGGAGACCAAGCCCATATGGACTAGCTTCTACTTCTTCAATCAATGGCTAAGCTACCTTGAATCAATGAATGAATTCATTATTCATATGTTTAAGGACCCGTTGGTCAAAGGAAGGGGTCAAGATTCCGGATGAAGTCAGTATAGCAGAGTCTCACATAAGGTTACTTTGAAAGGTGTGATACCATTACCTATCAGTCCACAAGTCGTCCCACTGAGTATCTCATACTCCACCAGTCCATGCACATCGCCTTCCGTGAGGTTGGCCGCTATCCAAGATCTTACTTATTTCCCAAGAAGATCCTGCCTCGATATGGGTGTGCATCCAAGGGGATTACTTTTCTATTCCTCGTATAGCGCGCGCCGTAAGCACTCTCGAGCGTGTATGCGCGACCCGCCCACTACGGGACCTCGCCCATAAAGCGTCGTTCGCTCTATCATTAGCTCGCGGTGGTCCCTACTCTGTGTTCTCACTGGCACTCTGATGGCTCTAGTCTATGCATGTCGTGAAGCTCCGGGTTAGCGGGCCACGCTCGATGCCCTCGCCTTTGTGAGCGCTAGATCTCATTGCCTCGCTCTGCTTGCCATCGGCAAGTAAGGTGGCTAGCCCAATTTAATATTTAATTTAAATTTCTAATTTATAGAAAAGGGCTTTGTTTGTGCAATCTTGCTCGCGAAGAGCCTCACCGAGACTCGGGATCACGCGCTTCTCAACTAAATGCTCAACCCGAGGTTGTGATACAACAACCTTAAGTGCACAAGCCCTGGCTAGGGCCTACCCCATCCCTGAGAGGAGTCAGTATGAGGCGTGAAGCTCCATGTATGGTTTTGAAGCTGAGCCTTTCCAAGAATGGGGCCTAGGGACCGATATGATGATTGGTTTAGGTAGGACTGGCCGGCCTACTATGGGCACCAGAGGGATTAGTGCAGAGACCGTGATCCACAACAAACTCGAGGGATGGGACTCAAGCCCTTGACTTGGGAATGGAGAACGGAAACATTGAATGTCACAAGAGCGAGGCGAGGGGAGATTCCCTACAAGAAGTGGGATGCCTCATGAGCCGGGCTTTTGAGAGGAGGCCTTTTGGTCAAGCTAAGTCAATTTTGCGATACCAAACCCCGCGAATCGATGAGAAGTACCGGGAAGCGTGTACGCTGTCACACACCCTTGCCTTCCAAAGGTGCCTTAGAGCATCGGGCCGACATGCAAGAGAGTGACGACCGGAGCGGATTACCCACCAAATAGGGGACAGGAGACACCCATCTCGAGGCACATCACGACTCTACGGTAAGACCGGTGAGACCCAAGAAGGTAACCCTATTGGGAGTCGAGGATCTATAATACCTGTAGCCCTCATATTCATCATTTTTAAGCCGGGTAAAGGGATCTCTTTCCCGCAACGATAAGCGGAGTGTATTTGACTCCGAGACAACCTAAACGATACATCCAATACCATGCCTACCGATACTCGACTCTCTCGGGATATCATACTCTTACTAGATAAAGAGCTGGTATAAAAAGGCTAATTACAGAAAAGAGTGGATCTCCTTTCCCTCCAGGGAAGTATGTATATATATGGTTCCCTTTCAACTATTTCAGGAAAAAGTGAAAGGCCTAAAGAATTGACATCCGTAAGGCAAGATCAAAAAATCTTATTTAAGGCTCGAGCCTCTATCGAGGAGGTCTTGTACTAGACTTCTAGTCTATGGCCTCGAGTCGCTGGATTCGAAAAGTTCCTTCACATAATCTTGATTCACGCAGTAAATAAAGGAATTCTTATAACAACAAAACCGGAGAGACCCGAATTCCACCAACGCATGATATCACCTAATTTAAATTTATTAGTTTAGATAGCGTATGAGAGTAGGCCCGACTAAAAACCCCTGTACGATCAGTTCTAGATAAAAAGAAATATGACCAATGGTGGTTCGAATGTATATACAAACATTTTTTTACACTTCTTACAATTATATAGTGCCCATAAATCTCCTGATAAAGTACCCAAAGATTCATACATATTGAATTTCAAAGGGAACTTCTCTTGAGCTAATGACACATTGATTTAGTTGCCACAAAGGACTATCTAAATCGATTCATTTTTGCCGATAAGCTCCAAGTGCATCATAGGAACTACAACAATATGTTGCTTTCATATACTTATACTTTACTTATTAAAGTTACATGAATGCACTATTTGATCCCCATCAAAGTCCGCATTGAGAGCCTCTACAAACTAATGGGTGTAAACAAATAACACGCTCCTCTATTAAAATGGGTTGGAAGGCATGTACGCCCAATCTAGGCAGGGTGGGTGCTCTATTCAACAATATAGGATGCCCTCGTATAACTTCTTGAAGTATTTCCCATACAATCGAGTTATTTTTCCTGAATTTGACTTTTAGAAATCCCTTGTTAGAAGCAACATGTTGTCTGATTAGACTACTAATTACAAATGTTTGGAAAAGCTCTATTGCTATTTCGTGAGGTAATCCACATTGAGTGAAGCAACCCTAAACTTTTATACCTTGCCTCTTGGTCTGGGAATCAAAGTCAAATGCTTGGCTTCTCTTAGCTATCGCTTTGCTTTTGGCGACTAGGTTCTACTGCTTCAATCAATGGCTAAAGCTACCTTGAATCAATGAATGAATTCATTCTTCGTAGGTTCGAGGACCCATTGGTCAAAGGAAAGGGGGGTCCAGAATGCAGGGACGAGAGCCCGTATGACGCGAGAGTCTCATGTATGGTTCCTTTTGAGAAATAGGAGACATTACTATAAGAAAACATAGGATTTGGGTTTTTGATTAAAAAGAGAAATAGAGGACATTTCTAAAAGAAAACAAAGGATTAGGATTATGATTCAAAAAATAAAAGACATTCCTAAAAGAAAACATATGATTAGCATTTTTGATTAAAAATAAAAGGCATTAAAAAAAACTTAGTATTAGGGTCTTCATTAAAAAAAATGTGACATTACAAAAATAAAACATAGGATTATTTTTTTGAGTCAAAAAAATAGTAGACATTCCCTAAATGAAAAACATATGATTAGGGTTTTGATTAAAAAAATAGGAGGCATTTATCTTAGGATTAAGGTTTTAATTAAAAAATATGACACATTACGAAAACAAAACATACGATTATAGTTTTGGTTAAAAAATAGTAGACATTCTCAAAAGAAAACATAAGATTAGGGTTTTGATTTAAAAATTGTAGGAATTCCGAATAGAAAAACATAGGATTTAGGCTTATATGAAAAAATAGGAGGCGTTATGAAAAAATCATAGGATTAGGGTTTGATTAAAAATTAGCAGACATTCTAAAATGAAAAGAAATGATAAGGTTTTTTATTGTAAAATAGGCGACATTTGGAAAAGAAAACATTCGTTAAGGTTTTGATTCAAAACTGATATATAAGATACATTAAGGAAAGAAAACATAGGTTTCAGTTTTTTATTGAAAGATAGGAGATATTCTGAAATGAAAACATACGATTAGGGTTTTGATTCAATATAGTACCCATTCCTAAAATACAAAAATATAGGATTAGGGTTTGATTGAAAAATAGGAGATATTAATATAAGAAAACATACAATTAGGGTTTTGAATAAAAAATTGGAGACATTACTATAAGAAAACATAGGATTATGGTATTGAGTAAAAAATAGTAGACATTCTGAAGTGAAAACATAAGATTACGGTTTTTATTTAAAATATGAGACATTTGGAAAAAAAATATAGGATTAGGATTTTGATTGAAAAAAAGGAGACGTTGCTATAAGTAAACATATGATTACGGTTTTGATTAAAAAATGAGAAATACGGGCCATTTCCAAAAGAAAATGTAGGATTATTTTTTTGATTCAAAACTAGCAGACATTTAAAAAAAAAAGGAATGAGGGATTTAATTAAAATAAAGTAGGAATTCTGAAAAGAAAACATAGGATTTGGGTTTTTGATTAAAAAGAGAGATTATTTTTTTATTCAAAAATAGTTAACATTTTGAAATGAAAACAAAGAATTAGGGGTTTTGATTAAAAATGTTTGACATTCTAAAAAGGAAAACAAAGGATTAGGGTTTTTGATTTCAAACTAAAAAGTAGGGACGCATTCCGATAAGAAAACTTTAGGATTATGGTTTTGATTCAAATATAGTTGGCATTCCGGAAAAGAAACATAAAAATTATGGTTTTTAATTGAAAACTATGACACATTTCGAAGGAAAACATAAGTTAGAGTTTTTCATTCAAATATAGTAGGCATTCCGTAGAGAAAACATAGGATTTGAGTTTTGATTGAAAATAGGAGGCATTCCTATAAGAAAACATAGGATTAGGATTTTGAATGAAAAATAGGAGACATTACTATAAGACAACATAAAATTTGGGGTTTGATTGAAAAATAGTAATGTCTTCTAGTTTTTAATCAAAAACTCTAATCTTATGTTTTTTCCCGAATGTCTCCTAGTTTTTGTTTTGAAACAAAAATGTTAATCCTATGTATTCTTTTTCAGAATGTTTTGCTTATATTAGGTTTTTAATCAAAAACTCGAATTCTATGTTTTTCTTTTCGGAATGTATGTTTTTTTAATCAAAACCCTAATTTTTATGTTTTTGTTTCCGTAATATCTCCTATTTTTTTGGTTCTGAATCGAAAACCCCGATCCCGTGTCTTACTTTTTGAATGTGTCCTATTTTTTTCAATTTTTTTAATTCAAAAGCCTTAATTCTATGTTATATTTTTAGGCATGTCTCTTATTTTTTTGAATCAAAAATCCCTAATCCAATGTTTTTCTATTTTCGTCTCCTATTTTTGAATCAACGCTTTAATTTTATATTTTCTTTTTTGAATGTCTCCTATTTATTAGATTTAAATCAAAACCCTTAGCATATGCTTTCTTTTCAGAATGTCTTAAATTTTTCAAATCAAAAACTCAAATCCTATATGTGAATGTCACATTTTTAATCGAAACACTAACATTATGTTTTTGATTGCAAAAATAGGATTTAGTATTGTCTCGCTAATTTTTAATAATGTCTCCTATGTTTTTTTTTCATAATGATTCCTATTATTTAATCAAAACCCGAATGATATGTTTTTCTTTCTTAATGTCTACTATTTTTTTAATCAAAACCCTAATCTTATATTTTCTTTTAGTAATACTTCCTATTTTTGAATCAAAACCCTATATATGTCGAAAACCCTAATCCTAATCCTAATTGTAATGCCTTTTATTTTTCCAATCAAACCCGAACCCTATGTTTTTCTTATAGTAATGTCTCATATTTTTCAATGAAAAACCCTAATCCTATGTTTTTATTTTTGGAATAACTTAATGTGTCCTATCTTTTCAATCAAAAATCCGAGTCCTATATTTTTCTTTTTCTTAATGGCTCCCATTTTTTAATCAAAACCCTAATCCTATGTTTTTTTAAGAGAATGTCTACTATTTTTCAATCAAACCCCTAAATCCTATGATTTCTTTTTTTGAAATGTCTCATATATATTTTTGCATCAAAAACCTAATCCTATGTTTTCTTTTTGGAATGTCAACTATTTGTGAACAGAAAACTAAATCTTATCTTTCTCGTTAATGTCTGCTATTTATCAATTTTGAATAAAAACTATAATCTTATGTTTTTATTTTGAAAAATGTCTCGCTATTATTCAATCAAAAAGCCTAATACTATATGAAATGTATTATATTTTTGAATCAAAACAATAATCGTATGTTTTCTTTTGGTAATGTCTCATATTTTTTAATCAAAACACTAGTCCTATGTTTTTTTAATGCCTCCAATTTTTTAATCTAACCCTAATCTTATGTTTTCTTTTGGGAATGTCTGCTATTTTGAATAAAAACAATAATCCTATGTTTTTTTTTTTGAAATATCTCATATTTTTCAATCGAAACCATAATACTATATTTTCTTTTTGGAATGTCTACTATATTCAATATTGGCACATACACTCATATTCAAGAGGTTCCCACCATCTTCTTGCTTCTCTCTCTCTCTCTCTCTCTCTCTCTCTCTCTCTCTCTCTCTCTCTTATAAACTCAACTCATCCTATTATTAATTTATTACACCCTTTAATTACTAACATTGCATTTAGTCTCTTCACTTTATATATATATATATATAAATGTAGATGGCATATTCTTGTTGTTGAAAATATCTTCCACATATACTTAATTTGTTGCATATATCTTTGGAAACTATGGCTACTTCATATCTTAGAGTACGAGGAATATCTTTGTTTGTTCATCATGCACCCTCGGAATCAGAAGAAGAAGAAGAAGAAGAAACAGTAACTAGATAACCAAATAATTAATTAGTTGGTTATGCATGCCTATTTGATTAATTGCATTGTTATAATTAATTAAGATGTGTATTTTTTTATGAATATTAACATTTGAAATTTGGATAGAAAGTGTTACATCATATGATTAATTAAAAGATTTAACTTGTTTATAATATAATGGAGACATTGTTTCATAAAACTAACAACATTAATTGCTAGTAATAGAAGGCAATAGATGATGTTTTTGGAATATTCTTTTGAAATTGAAATTTTTGTGGTTAAAAAGTAATAATTGTTTAACAATGTGGTCAAAAATAAAAAAACTATTTAGTATTTAATAATAAATATGTAAAAATAACATTCATAGTATGGACATGGAGAAATTTGGTGAACCCATCCGTATATGTTTATCACAACTTAATATATATATAATAAAAAAAATCTAAACAATAACAAGAACAAGTGTTGATCAAAGTCAATTGATTATAAAGTTAAATACCTGAGCGGCTGAGAGAGACCCTGGAGATTGGAAAGCTGAGAGAGGCTCGGAGGGATATCTCTCGGGTCAAGTCCAGTCAAGTCGGTGAAGGCTAGACACATTCACGGAGAAAACACAGACCTCCATGGCAAAATACACCAACCCACGCCGAGCAGGGATCGGAACAAAGACGCCAATGACGCACACTGCAGCCCCTAACGACATACTGAAGGCTAAAAGAATGAGGCTAGATCAGTAACGGACGTGAGGTTTTGGGCTGTCGCCAGGATCGACGACTCAAAAAAAAGGCAAACAATGGTTGGCTATGTAAGAAAAAAAGAAAGAAGGCAACGACAAAAACTCGGAGAAGATGATGGTTGGTGAGAAGAGTAGGGATATATACAAGCCTGATTTTCTTTCTCAAGATAAAAGACATTACCTTTTTTAATGAAATTTTATAATTTATTAAAGTTTCTATACTCTCTTTCAAATATTATAATAAGGATTTAATTTTTATAAATATATATCCAACGAGAAAAATGAAAAATTTTCTTATTCTCTATTTTTTATTGTATTATTGTATTTTTGTCCTATTTTTTTGTAATATTTTCATAATTTTTAAAGAATAAAACCAAATAGAAATTTTAAATTTTTAAGTTTTTGATAATTAATTTAAATTATTTAAGACAAAATTTTTAAATATTGATTAAATCTAAATTATTCAAAAGTTGGGTATTCGAGTGATTCCATCTGATAATTATGACTAAATTTTGTTAAAACTTATCTTTAAATTTTCATTAACAAAAAAACAAAAATCAAAATAACATCCTAGAATAAATTTCCAATGTGATTAAATATAAATTTTTGATTCATTTTTTTAAATAAAATATTTTTTATTTATTTTAAAACATCCTTAAGATTTATTTATTTATTTATCTATCTATTTAAAGTTTGGACCAAGCCTAGGACTGGGATGTTATGCAGCTTAGGCCATCACATTGGGTTGTGGAATTTGGGTATATTTTATATATGTCTTACGGTGCAGTATAACATATAAGTTTGTCTATGTGAATCATTATTCACAAGATATCCATTTTATTACTAGTACTTATTTTAATCTTTTATATGAATCGATAGAGTCTTTTTAAAGTAATTTTTTGAATTATTTTTAATTTTGTTTAAAGGGAATAATAATTTTGTTTTGTGAAATTAGTACTATTGGAACAAATTTTAGTATGCTTCATCTTCAATATTTGTGTAAGGCTTTACAAAATTTATTGATGGAATTATTGTTTTAGTTAAAAGATCATACCACAGAACGAATTAAAATCTCAACAATAAGTTATTCCACTTTTTTTAGATCTAATAGAATTTAATGTAATATAACAAAAATTAAAAGTAAAGAAAAAGGAGATACTATGGTATATATGAATCACCAAGAAGCATGTTTATATATCAATCAATCTTGCTAATTTCATCAACATTTTTCTAAATTGTTGATCCTTAGTTTTTTCCAAAAATTTAAAAATAAATACCTAAATTTAGGGAAAAAGTTTTTTATTAAAAAAATAATATTAACTTTTGGAAGAAATAATACATATTTATAGTTGTTTTTGAAGTACCCTTCTCCCTCTTTTCTCCCTTTTACTTTTTATTTATTTGTCTGATTTTTTAAACAATATCTAATTTCCAAACATTATCTAAAACAAAGATGAGACAGCTTACAAATCCATGATGAGAGGTTGAAACATAATTCAATGACTTCATGTTGCGACAACTGGATGCATCATATATCACTTTTTGACTTTCTTTTGGATTTTTTCCTTTTTCATAGATCATATTTCATATACATATATTAATGTGTACTTTTGATGATCTAATTTTACTTACCTTTGATATATGTACAACCAAAGGGACGAAATGAAATTAATAAGCATGATAAATTGAATTTTGGAATTTTCTATACATATGCAATCCTCTAAATTATATATTTAATTATTTAGTGTATATATATACATCATAATCATTACAATAATAAAACATGTCTTTATAATTTAAAAAATTAAAATCTCTTCTTGTCTATTATATAAATATGTTTAAATTATTTTTATAATTCGATAATTTGTTTAGTTTACATTGTTGTGCTTTTATGATCTTTATAGTTACTCTTGGGTGCAAGTAAAAATATATAAAAAAAACTAAACTATCTTCAATGAACTAGTTCTAGCTATAGTACGAAAAACTTTTATGGAGATTTGATTTTTGCATCAAGTATTAACATAGAGATTTATTAATCATTTCAAAATTTTAAGATAAATCGTTATTATTATTTTTATTGTAATTATTACTGTTATAATTATTATTGCACCGATGTTAGCCATGTTTGCTGTATGTTTTGTGATTCCATTATTGGTTGTCAGAAAATTCATATTTTTAGAGATGATACTGGTGATTATGTCAAAAGCACAAATTTTTTGCGATTCCCAATTATATTGTTGGCAAATCGCACAATTTTTGCGATTGTGTCAAAAGATCATGGTTTTTACGATTGACAATCAATGTTGTTGGCGTGAGCTCATAGTTTTTGTGAGGGCATATTATGGTTGGTTGCGAAAACCTCGTTGTCTTTCCAACATGCATTATTGTTGGTTGCAAAAATATCATAGTATTTTGTGACCGAGTATGACAATTTATCTCACAATCTTATAGTATGTGCAACCAAAAAAGTGGTAGTCAGCAAATGCTTAAAGGTTTTTGCAATGATTTTAATTTGTCATTACAAAAAGCTTATAGTTTTTTGTACGAGCGAACATCAATATTTGTTGCAAAAGCTCATTGTTGTTGTGAGGGCATTATTGTTGGTTGCAAAATATCATGGTTTTTACGACGGCATTTTAAATGGTTGCAAAAACACATTGTTTTTGCGAGGGAATTTTGTTTGGTCGCAAAAACGCATACTTTTTTCGATGGATATTGTTCTTGGTTGCAAAAAAACAAATGGTATTTGCGACCAAAGAAAAGTGATAGTCGCAAATGCTTATAGTTTTTGCAATGACTTTGATTGTCGTCGCAAAAGCTTATAGCTTTTTCGACTACAAATTATATTGGTAGCAAAAAATACAATTTGCAAGGGTTGCTCGGGCCATCGCAAATATTTGGTCGCAAAAGGTCAATTTTCTTGTAGTGTCAAAACTCTAATCTTATGTTTTCTTATAGTAATGTCTCATATTTTTGAATCAAAACACTAATCTTATGTTTTTCTTTTTGAAATATCTCATATTTTTCAATCAAAATCCTAAACTTATGTCTTCTTTTTGGAATGTCTACTATTTTGAATCAAAAACCATAATCCTATGAGATATCTTAGTAATCATGTCCTATCTTTCAATCAAAAACCTAATCCCTAATCTTATGTTTTTTCTTTTTGGAATCTATTATATTTTTGAAAAACAAGGAGACATTTCCAAAAGAAAAACATTACTAATCTATCTTTCAATCAAAAACCTGAATCTTTATGATTTTTCCTTTTTTGAAATGTCACATATTTTTCGATCAAAACCCTAATCTTATGTTTTTTCTCTTTTGGGAATGTTTGCTTTTTTAATAAAAATATCCTAACCATAAGTTTTATTTTTCTGAATGCCTCATGTTTTTAATCAAAACCCCTAATTTTATGTTTTCTTTTGGAAATGTCCGCTATTTTTAATATGTTTTTCTTTTTGGAAATGTCCCCTAGTTTTTTTGGTTTTTAATCAAACCTACGATCATATGATTTTTATAGTAATGTCTCATCTTTTTCAATCGAAAAACCCTCATGTAACTTTTAATTTTTTTAAATGTCTCATATATTTCAATAAAAACCCTAATCCTATGGTTTGTTTTTCAAAATGTCTAATTCTATGCTTTCTTTTCTTAATGCCTCATATTTTTTGAATAAAAATTATAATCCTATATTTTTTTTTTCTGAATGCCTCCAATTTTTTCAATCAAACCCCTAATCTTGTGTTTTCTTTTGGGAATGTCTCCTATTTTTCAATCAAACCAATAATCATATGTTTTCTTTTTGTAATGTCTCATATTTTTTAAACAAAACCCTAATCCTAAGTTTTTTTTATAATGCCTCCGATTTTTTAATCAAAACCAAAATCCTATGTTTTCTTTTCGGAAAACATAGGATTCAAGTTTTAAAAGGTAGGATTCATGTTTGATTGAAAGATAGGAGGCCTTCTGATAAGAAAACAAAAGATTAATATTTTTATTAAAAATTGAAAAATATGAGGCATTCCAAAAAGAAAACATAAGATTAGGGTCTTGATTGAAAATTATGAGACATTTCAAAAAGAAAACATAGGATTAGGATTACCGTAATGATTGGAAATGTCTCCTAACTTTTAGTTTTTAATCCAAACCATAATCCTATGTTTTCTTATAGTAATTTCTCCAATTTTTCAATCAAAACCCTAATCCTATGTTTTCTTTCCAAAATGTCTCATATTTTTCAATTAAAACCCTAATCTTATGTTTTCTTTTTGGAATGGCTCCTATTTTTTAATCAAAAACCCAAATTGTATGTTTTTGGATTATTGGGATGATTCAAAAATAGGAGCCATTATGAATAGAAAACATACGATTCAAGTTTTAATTTAAAGATAGGAGACATTCCCAAAAAAGAAAAACATAGGACTAGGGTTTTAATTGAAAAATATAAGACATTTTGAAAAGAAAACATAGGATTATAGTTTTAATTAAAAAATATTAGATATTATGAAAAGAAAATATAGGATAATTGTTTTGATTCAAAAATAGCAGATATTCCCAAAAGGAAACACAAGATTAGGGTTTTGATTGAAAAATATGGGACATTACTATAAAAAAATAAGACATTCCCAAAAAGAAAAAATAGGATTATGGGTTTGATTCAAAATTAGTAGGGTTTTGATTAGGGTTTATATTTAGAAATGTCCTAATCCTATGTTTTCTTTTTTGAATGCTTGCAATTTTTGAAGAAAAACATTAATCCTATGTTTTCTTCTAGAAATGCCTGCTATTTACGAATCAAAACAATAATTGTATGTCTTCTTTTGGGAATGTCTCATATTTTTCAATCAAAACCTTATCATATGTTTTCTTTTGGAATGTTTCTTATCTTTCAATCAAAACCGGAATCGTATGTCTTTGTTATCTTAATGTCTACTATTTATCAGTTTTGAATCAAATCATAACCTATGTTTTCTTTTTGGAATGTCTATTATTTTTTATGAAAAAACCTAATCCTTTCTTTTCCTTTCAGAATGTCTCCCATATTTGAATCAAAACCCTAATCCTATGTTTTCTTATAGTAATGTCTCATATTTTTAATTAATCAAAACCCTAATCCTATGTTTTCTTTTTTGAATGTCTTCTATTTTTTAATATAAACACTAATCCTTGCTTTTCTATTCGGGATGTCTCCTATTTTTCAATCAAAACCCGAATCCTATGTTTTCTTTACTTAATGTATCCTATATATTAGGTTTGAAACAAAACCCTAACCTATGTTTTTTTTTCCGAATGTCTCCTAATATTAATCAAAAACCTAATACTTTCTTTTCTTTTCATAATGTCTACCATTTTTGAATAAAAACTCTAATCTTATGTTCTCTTATAATAATGTCTCATATTTTTGTATCAAACACTGATCGTATGTTTTCTTTTTGAAATATCTCATATTTTTCAATAAAAATTCTAAACCTATGTCTTCTTTTTCAGAATGTCTAATATTTTTTAATCAAAACCATAATCTTATGTTTTCTTATGGTAATGTGTCCTATTTTTCAATCAAAATTCTAATCCTAATCTTTTGTTTTATTTTTGAAATCTCTCATATTTTTTAAAAAGGGAGACAATTCAAAAAGAAAACATTACTAATCCTGTCCTTCTATCATAACTTGAATCCTATGTTTTTCTTTTTGAAATGTCACTTATTTCTCGATCAAATCCCTAATCTTATGTTTTCTTTTGCGAATGTCTGCTTTTTTTAATAAAAAATCCTAGCCCTAAGTTTTCTTTTTGGAATGCCTCATCTTTTTTAATCTAAACCCTAATCTTATGTTTTCTTTTGGAAATGTCCTCTATCTTTCGGTTTTTAATCAAACCCTAATCATATGTTTTCTTATAGTAATGTATCATCTTTTTCAATCAAAGCCCTCATGTTAAGTTTTATTTTTGAAATGTCTCATATATTTCAATCAATATTCTAATCCTATGTTTTCTTTTTCAAAATGTCTAATCCTATGCTTTCTTTTCCTAATGCCTCATATTTTTTGAATAACAATCCTAATTGTATATTTTTTTAGAATGGCTCTTATTTTTGAATCAAAACCTTGATCTTATTTTTTCTTTTTGGAATGTCTCCTATTTTTCAATCAAACCAATAATCATATGTTTTCTTTTCGTAATGTCTCATATTTTTTAATCAAAACCCTAATCCTAAGGGTTTTTTTGGAATACCTCCTACACTACAAGAAAATTATTAATTTACAATGGAAATTACCCAAGAAACATTTTCCTCGGTAATTTGCCACGGAATAGATAAGGAATATAATGGAATGATTAGATACAAAGGTTAAAAACATTACCCAGGGATTACACAGGGAAATACCAAGGGAATTAGCAAGGGCAAAATTTTCCCATGCTATTCCATCACTAAATATCGAGGGAATTACGTGGGTAATATTTACAATTGAATTACTATCGAAAATTATCCATTGATATCTATACCATACCTAATCCCTGGGTAAAATTAAACAGTTTTAACATTACCCTAGGGATTAGCTAGGTAAAATGTTCATTGTTATTTGTCACTAGATAATCCCTGGGTAAACTGAACAGCTTTAACATCACCCAAGGATTAGATAGAAAAAATAGTCGTTGTTATTTGTCCGTAGCTAATCCCTGGGTATTTTATTTCTTAAAATTTTTATTTAGCAAGAGATTAGTTTCCGCAGGTAAAATTGTTGATCTTAGACATTACCCAGGGATTAGCTAGGGACGATGGCCATCATGTTTAGTTCATAGCTAATCCCTATGTAAATATAAATTAACTTGATCATTTTAGAAGTGTATGAAATTGCTTTTTTTAAGATTTATTACTAAATTTAAAAATTTTATTATTAATTGTATTAACTTCATTATGACATATATAATTTTATAGTATGATTTTGTTGAAATAAAAAAAAATAAATAAATACATTTTTTAAATTAGCATTTAACTAAAATAATGCCAACAATTGATAGGAAGAATGCATTTTTTTGACATTCTTGATAGTCGTGGCATACCAAAACATAAGTAAAATTGCAAATTTTAATATAAATCACAACAAAAGATTACATTTTTAATTTTATAATATACCAAACTTTAATCTTGATAGTTGTTTTGTAGAAGATAATTGAGCACCATCTTTTATAAGGACTTATAAAGATATATATTTATTAATAATAATACGATAATTTTTTAAGTTAACCAATAATCATATTTAAATTTTACAACTCCTACAAGCTCTCTGATTCTCTCCATCACCTGCCTCTGAATTTATAGAAAATTTTCTTTATCTCTTGTTTAGTTGTCAGCATGGCATCTTTCTTTTTTTAAAAATTAATTATTTATTTACCTTTTAATTGTATTTTGTTAAAAAGTCTACTCAGTTACTATATTATAATATATTTTTTAAGTTTAGGATTAAATATAAGTATATAATTAGTTCAAATTAATGTTATGGGACCCGGGATTAACGTCCTCGTCCAAAATCTTTGGAGTGGGCTTTGGGACCGTAGACTATGGCCTTTTTTTAATATGACCTTCGTTTTTGTTTTAATTATTAAAATGACCCAATGTTAAGCTATTAATATTTTTTGAAAAGTTAATTTTTTTTCAATGATATTTATTTTGGAAAAATATGTTAATAATAATAATA
Source organism: Dioscorea cayenensis subsp. rotundata (assembly GCF_009730915.1). NCBI lineage: Eukaryota > Viridiplantae > Streptophyta > Magnoliopsida > Dioscoreales > Dioscoreaceae > Dioscorea > Dioscorea cayenensis. The sequence goes on from NC_052490.1 coordinate 19,485,853, forward strand.
ATAATGTTTTTTTCAAAACCCATGTTGAAGGGGTCATTTTGATAATTAAAAAAACGAAGGCCATATTGGAAAAAAGCCGTAGACTATTCCTAACATAAAAGTAACATTTTTTACACATATAACCCTTGAAAAGCATAAAATTGGCATGTATGTATCTTTGACAAAGTATGTAACTATGTTCATAATTTTGTGGTAAAACATTAATTGATTTTTAAAACTATTTTATCATTTCTTTCTTAATCTTATTTAATGTCAACAAATAATATTAATAAAATTCAAAAAAAAAATTTAAATATACATTTTCATAAAAACATATATGAAAATAATTGAAGGAGTCAGTCATTAGGAGGCGTGCGGGATGATATATATATGTGATATATATGTTTGTTTTTATATGTATAAATAAAATATTTGTGTAGAGATTGACCAAAGATTATAATGTTTAATTTAGTTTTTTATGAATCTATTTTTTATTTATATTTTTATGATTTCCACTTTCGGATTTCAATATTTTGATCACCCTTTTTGCAATTAAACATTTTACAATTAAACAAGTGGAGTTATTTTTATAACAAAATTTATTACTAAGCAATAATAATTAAATTAAATGTTATTAAAATTAATAATAATAATAATTTAAATTTTAGAATATTTAACAAATCAATTTTATAAGAGATTTCTTGTGATTTTTTTGGGAAAAAGATTTTTTTCACTTTTTTTTATTTACACTTAATAGTAAAGATATGGAATATAATTTATCAAAATTATACAATTTCTTTAATTTTATTTACACATAATTTTAGTAATTTTAGATTGTTTAAAAAATATATTTTTCAGAGACCTCTTACCCCTAAACATATCGCATCCCCACTTCAACCTCCACAAGCGCTCTCCACCGACGCCTCCCCACGCTGCCGCTTCTTCCCACGCCTCTTCTCCCCCTCCACTGCCTTCGCTAGTGGCACCCATGCCATCGCATGCCCTCTCACTGCATCTGTCGAAACTTGATCATCTTGCGATCATCTGGTGAGCTCTCGAGCATCATATGGTGATCTCTTTAGCTCTTCTCCTTTAATCTCCTTTTTCCTTTGCTCTAGCTGAATGAGTTCTTTGTTCTTTGTTCCTTGTTCAGATCAGAGGAGTTCTTTCGGAGTGAGAGGGCTTGGTCCCGCATTTCCAGCTTTCTTTGTGATGTTTTTTTTCTCGTTTACAGCCCTTGTTTTGAGGATTAGAGCCGAAAAGGCGAGATTACACTGCTTGTTTGGGGTTTCTGTTTGATTCTTCATCTGAGGAAGGTTGGATATGTGATCAATTTGTTGGGTTTTGTTTGAAATTGCTTGGTTTTAGTTTTGTGGCAAAACTTTGGATTTTGATCTTTGATAATTGTCGGAATTTGGATTATTTGGATTGTTTTGAGAAACTTTATCTTATTTTATTGTTGATTTGATCTCTTGAATTATATGAAAAATTGTTTAAAGTTGTGCATAGTCTTGGATCTAATCTTAATTCTAAGTTTTAGGTCTTAAATTTGGGAGTTCTCGCAATAGAGATCAATACTTTAGTCATAGTCTTTGTTGAAATTTTATTGCAAAGTTATTTGTTTAATGTCATTTTATTATCCAATAAAGAGGGAATGTTCAATGCTAGATATGCTGAGAATTGTTATTTTTTTTCCCAACGGGGATTTTGACAGCTTTGTGGTATTTTTGAAATAAATGCTGGAAATTATTTAAATGTTTATGGTTTATCTTTTTTCTCAGTCTTTTTTTTTGTTGGAATTGAAATATATGGTTTGTTCCAATAGACTTAATTATAACTTGTAACTGATATTAACAAAACAGATATATTCTTAAATCATTGAAACAAAAAAAACAAGAGAAATCTATCAAATTATTGGTTTCTATTTATTTTTGAGCCAGAAAAATACAATTTCATGAATTGGATAGTTCCAACTCTCGAGAAGATCTGTTTTAGAAGTTCTCTTTACTCATTTGCAAAGCTTTGCTCTTATGCAAGCCTTGCATCTTTTCTTTGATACTTGGAAAAGAGTGAGATCATAGGCTAGTTCTAGTGTTCAAAGCCTCTAAATGTTAGAGAACTAGGTGATCTATTCCTTTCAAAGTCTTCCAAGCAGGAACAGTTTTATGGCAAGTTTGATGAATGAAATCATCTATGCATTTGCTCATTAATTTTTTTTGAAATAATTGGGGAACAATCCAAGAGTTTAGGCTAATCATTTTTGTTGCTTGGCTCCTTTATGTGATTTTTGAACTGTCAATCTTCAACTCTATAATTGAGACTATCTTTTCTTTGTCTATGGTAGAACATTTGTGTGGTAAATGAGATCCATATCTCCATAGGCAGCATTTTGGCTATTCCACATTTGTTGCACACACAGAATAAGGCCTATCTGAAGAAGTTAATTTGAAAAAAACTACTAGACTTTAAAGTAATTTCTTATCAAATAACATCACAAAATAGATATATTCTTAAAATGCATTGCTAAAATGATAATTTCTTAAAATGTGTTTCTAGACTTTAGGGATGGCATGAGCCTGCGCAAGTTTGTTGAGGCAGGGGATACTTTTGAACAAAACATAAAAATCATAGACCGAACAATATTTTCAGATGTGCGAAGTGATGAGGTCACAAATAATGATATAATGAAGATCAATGAATGCTTAGTTTCAGTTTTGACTGTTGGTAAGCAGAGGGAAACAAGCAGAAATCCTGATATACTTGTTCAAAATAGCAACGCAATTCATTGATAAACATGGAAACCAAAAGCAAAAAACAATCATTAATTATTTGTGATCAATAAATTGAATTATTTCTACCCTGAGGTATGCTTTGTTTTAATTTTAATTTGTATACAATATTGTTGAATTGAAATTTTTTTGAAGAAATTCTTTTGTGAGTATTTTGATATACTCTGCAATTGAATGGTGGCATATGAATTTAAGAAATTTTACTAGCCATTTTTTTGCCTGCATGTTGCATTCTTGATTCACTATATGGTCGCCAAGTTGGTAGATGCTGAGAATTCCTCTTGTTTACTTGCTCCCTATGAAGTGGTACTCGGTAGTTGTGTAATTTCAAGATCTTGTGCAAAGTTGTATTGTTTGTATTGCTTATTCTTTTAACTTAATGACAAAAGGTTTACAAATTGTTTGTACATGTACACTGTGTCACCTATTCGCAATGGCATTCTCTAAAGTTGGTTAAAGATTAGATCAATTTCTACAGCTATATAATAAATGCAAAATTGAGGGGTTTATTCCTTGTCCTCCACAATTGTATTCCGAGTCTTCTAAAGAATATGATGCTATATTATTTTCCTAGCAATTAAAGATGCAGTCTATACATTTGTGTTGTTTTCAGTTCATAAGAAAAAAACTGTTTGCATCATTGTCAAAAATTACTTCACTCCAACTTTGGCAATTTTCATATCTGGATTGTTATGTTCTAGGTTGGTAGGGTCCTCTTTAGATCTACATAACATTTGGATTCTCCAAGATGATGGTCAATCTCTTACTGCTTTATGTTCTTGAAATGGCTGCATGACATAAAGAACATATATCCATTTCTCACATTTTGTGTGATCTTTTCTCAACACTTGATATTTTGTTTTTGCAAATATTGAATACAAATCATCGATTATATTTCTGTCATCACCTACAGAGGTTTATTGAACTGGGCCTCACTGGAGATGTTCACAAGGCTGTGGACTTCTGTATGGCACTTTCTAATCTTTATACTTAATATTTATTATATTCTTTCTCATGCATGCACAATCAAGCTAAGTAATGCTTTCCATTAATCCACACACATGCATGCACGGCCAAGCTTTACTTGACTTTAATAAGATACATTTCTTGAATGGTTATGTGTAAAAGTTTGGTTGAGTGAATGCACACATGCATGCATGGTCAATCTCTCTCTTTCTCTCTCTCTTAACATATCTCTATACTATGTGTAACTGTTTATTAGGTTAGTTAATCACTCATTGTTCATAATTTTGGGAGGGAGATGATGTCAATATAATGTATTTCTTCTATTCTTTTTAACAGCATATACATATGATGTGAATATATTTATAATGTATGTTTATTGCTTAAAAAAAAAGGAAATCCACATGTTGTTCTCCTTTTTGTGTTCAAAATTATATGTTGAGGTATTATTTTGTATTCATAAGAAATTATTGATTCATAAAAAAATTTCGAGTTTTTGGACTTTGATGAATATTGTTGTTTAGAAAATTGTTAATTTAACCATTCTCTCACAATTGAGTTAATGTTGGTAACTATCTTCTTTTTCCTGAGAGAGAGTTTGAATGACCAACTTCTTCTTATAACAGTTGACAAAAATGACTTATCCTTCTATTAATATATATATTTATATATAATTAATATAAAAAAAGAAAATGATAATAATTGTTCAAGTGAATATTCAATTAACTAAAGTAATATTATTGTGTGAGTCACAATTTGATTTTTCTATTTTTGTTATTCACACATAGATTGATGTTGGATCCATGGGTTACTTATTTTTTAAAATATCATGACTACTTGCATTTTAACATTTGATTGTAATAATAATAATAATAATAATAATGAATAAAACAAATGAGTAGATAAATAAATACAATCCTACTAATGAGTAAAAGTTTGGTTGAGTGTAATGTTTACTGTTTCTCATTATGAATAATCAAAAGTTGAGATTTTTTCTTTTTAATAATATGCTAGCTTAAGGCAAGATAGTATAGGATCCTCTTGACTGAATGATTGTTTCATCATTTGAATGGTTGATAAAAATTGATTAATAATGATTTTTATGCTATAGCAAGTTGTATATTAATGGGGTGTTTGTTATGAAAATATTTTTTTCTAACCTATCTTTATGTTACGCAGTTTTGGTCAACATATATATATGTTTTAATTCTTTGCCACCTCTTGTAGATTATTAATAAATGATATTTTGATAATAAATAATTGAAAATTGTAGCATAACTATTGCTTGTTATTTTGGGTAGGGTTGTTATTTTGGTTAGGCATGTTATTTTCATATGTTTACCTTTCGTCCTTGTTATTGGGCTTTGTTTATAAGTAGCTATTTTTATTGTTTTGTGGTATTTCTCGGTTTAAGGGCTGACCACTGTTGAATGTGTGCTTTCTAGGAATTTAAGTAGCTATTTATATTTGGAAGCGGGCAATCCTTTCCCTGCTACTGACTCGACCGTTGAAATCTGTGGTCATTCTTATGCTACAAACTCAATTTCATGAGTACATTCGTCCTAGAGGTCGGATCACCTAGGTCTTCTATCCCATTTATATATATATATGATGAAATTTTTGTATGTACATAGCAATGTGTTCACACAAACAAAGAAAATGATCACATGTGTTATGCATGATAAAGAAATATGCATGAATTAAGAATAAAGGAACAATGTATTAAATCATTCCATGAGGAGAACATGTTCAAATATATAGTCATTCTAGCATATGCATGAACTAGATGAATAGTCCATTACTTTATCAATCTTGAAAATTTGACTGAATTATCAAAAGCAGCATTTTTAACATGTTTGTCAACCATAGATTAGATGCACACTGTGCGGAGAAATTATGTCAAATGTAACAAAAAAAAACTTTAAGGTTTGTTTTATTTGTCAACCATAAAGTATGCCATGTTCACCTAATCTATCTCAATTTATTTGTAGGCTTATTTTGTATTTGCAATTTTATTTAACTCTGAAAATATATTTTTTTAATAGTATTCATGTGAGCATATATGGTGTATGTGTTTTGAATATATTTCTAATTTATAAACATGTGTTAATTATAAAAATCATATTGTTCTATCTTATCAGAATATAAATGGGAACTAATCGGGAGTGGATGTATAATAGAGTTACACACAGACATAGATTCATTAAGCCTGAATTTGTGGTTGGGGTAGAGCCATTCATCCAATATGCTTGTCACCAACCGAGATTTATGGATGGTGATAAAATAAGATGCCCTTGTTGTAAGTGTCAAAATCGAAGGTATGAAGTGGTTCATAATGTGAAGTTGCACCTTCTGAGGAATGGGTTTAATTAAGATTATCATCAGTGGGTATGTCATGGGGAACCTTTTAGATATGGAAATTGTAGTGAAACTCAGTGCAACTTTTTGATATCGCAAGATGTGGAAGGATCAAGTTCATACATGGACATGATTATTGATGCAATTGGTCCTACCTTTGATCCATATTATGATGTGAATGAAGAGGAAATGCCAAACCCTACAACTCAAAAATTGTATGACATACTTGATACACCAGAAGAACCTTTATTGCCTCGATGTGAAGCGTAGACTCAATTATTTGCCGTTGCAAGATTATTAACAATAAAATATGAGTTTCAAATGTCAGAGAGGTGTTATGATGTTGTATTGCAATTTATGAAAGAGGCATTACCAACTAATAATAAGTTGGTTGTTAACTTCTATAATACAATGAAGTTTGTTGCTGGCTTGGGTCTTCCATGCCAGAAAATACATTATTTCATAAATGGATGTATGTTATATTGGGGTGAGGATAGTGGCAGAAGAAGTTGTAACATTTGTGACCATCCTCGATATAAAAGTAGGAAGAGAGGCATAGGGAATCACAAAGATTATTCACCTAATCAAAAGATGTATTATTTTCCTCTGACACCTAGGCTACAAAGATTGAATGCTTCAAAGGTGATGGCAAAGGATTTGAGGTGGCACAAAGAGCATGATAAGAAAGATGGCATGATTTGCCATCCTTCTGAGGTTGAAGCATGGAAGCAATTTGATCTCATACATCCTTTTTTTGCATCAGAGGCTTGAAATGTAAGACTTGGGTTGTCTACAGATGGGTTTCAACCATTTGGACAATCAAGCAAGCAATATTCTTGTTGGTCTGTTATTATCACACCATACAATTTGCCATCGTGGATGTGTATGAAGGACCCTTATTGTACCCGGCACCCAAAAGCCCAAAGCAAAAGTTAGATGTGTACTTGCAACCATTAATAACAAAGTTAAAAACATTTGTGGAATGTTGTAGTGCAGACATATGATGTGTCCAAGAAACAAACTTTTCAGATGAGAGCTGCACTCATGTGGACAATTAGTGACTTCCCAGCTTTTGCAATGCTATCAGGATGGAGTACAGAAGGCAAAAAAACTTGGCCATATTGTATGGATAAATCAAAGACTTTTAGCCTTGTTAATGCTCGTAAAGTTTCATGGTTTGATTATCATTGGCAATTCTTACCTACACATCATCCTTTTAGAAGAAATAGAAATGATTCCCTAAAGAACAAGATTGAAGAGTTGCCACCTCCATCTATTTTTTCTTGGCATCAAATTTTGAAAAAAATTGAAGAATTATAGTTGAAGGAAATAACAGAAGTTAGTGCTGAACAGTGGCATGCTCCTATTTGTAGGTCAGGTGGATGGCACAAGTGTAGCATATTTTGGGATTTGACTTATTGGAGTACTAATCTCATCCGCCATAATCTTGACATCATGCATATTGAAAGAAATGTTTTTGAAAATGTGTTTGACACTGTGATGGATGTGGAAGGCAAAACCAAAGATAATGCAAAAGCAAGAGAGGATGTGAAAATATATTGCAAGCGTAAAGAATTGGAGAAAAATGAAACGACCGGGAAATATCCTAAAGCTTGCTATAGCTTAAGTAAGGAGGAAAAAAAAGTTATTTGTGAATGGCTAAATCAACTTCGGTTTCCGGATGGGTATGTTTCAAATATGGCAAGATGTGTTGATATGTTCAAGTATAAGATGTATGGAATGAAAAGCCATGATTGCCATGTATTCATGCAAAGGTTAATCCCTATAGCCTTTCGTGAATTATTACCATTCTCGGTATGGAAAGCTTTGGCAGAGCTAATCTTATTTTCCAAAGACCTTACTTGTTCGACAATTAGAGTAGAAGACATGAATAGGCTTATCGAAGAAGTTCCTGTAATATTGTGTAAGTTGGAGCGTATATTCCCTCCGGGTTTATTTGACTCAATAGAACATCTTCCAATTCACTTACCATATGAAGTAAAGATAGCAGGGCTAGTATAATATTATTTGATGTACTCATTTGAGAGGTAAATTTTAATATAAATTCAACCTATATGATTTTTTATAATGTCTATTTTGTCAATTTGATATAACTATTCTTATTTATAATTTAGATTCTTGCATCATTTAAAGAAGAAAGTAACTAACAAAGCTAAGGTTGAAGGTTCAATTTGTAATACGTACTTAGTTGAAGAAGCATCAACTTTTTGTTCATATTACTTTGAGCCTCATGTGAACACAAAGACAAGAAAAGTACCTCATAATGATCACGGAGGAGAGGTTGAAAACATCTGAAGGTCTTTTATCAATATTCAGTTTTCCTAGTCGACCATATGGGCAAGCAAAATCAAGACGTTTGCCTGATAAAGAGTACCATCAAGCTCAAACTTAAGTCTTACTAAATTGTGATGAGGTTCAACAATATGTCTAGTATGCTTCTCTACTTCAATTTAATTAAAAAAAACTTTTTAGTTTCTTTTTTTAACCCAAATGGTTTCGCCTTTGAGTAATATTTGTGAAAGTGGTGGTGGGAAATACACCTAATATAACTGATGCACAAGTTGATGATAAATTGGAAAATGATTTTGCTAACTGGTTTAAGATTTATGTAAGCCTTAACCTTTATATATTCTTCTTATTTATCAATCTTATTATATTAATTTCTTGTCTATTAATATTAACAGTACATCTTATTATGTAGGCGTGGGATCCTAATAATAATGTGACCAATCAAATGATGAAGGATCTCGCAATTGGGCCTTTAAAAGTTGCGATGACTTATTGATTGTATTTTATCAAAGGGTATAAATTCCACACAACTGAGCATGGTGCGAGAAGAATGACAATAAATAGTGGAGTTTGTGTAAAGGGTTCCAATTATAGCATAACATCATATGATTATTCTGGTCATTTGAGGGAGATTATACAATAAGAGTATCCAGCACTCCCAATAAAAAGGACTACATTGTTCAAGTGTGATTGGTTTGATCAAACTCTAAATGATGGGATGAAGACACAAAAGGATTACAATCTTATGGATGTCAATCACAAAAGAAGGTTTAACAAGGATGAACCCCTTCATTTTATCTACACAAGCGACACAAGTATATTATACATCTTATCCAAGCATGAAACGTGACAAGGATAATTGGTGGGCTATACGCAAAATTAAGCCAAGACAAATTATTGATGCTCCACTAGCAAATTTGGCATTCCAAGAAGATGAAATCAAAGAGCACTCCATTGAGAATATCGATGATATACCAAGATTTCTAAATGATTGAAATGGAGGTTCCATGGAGGTTGATGATAGCCATGATAATATATTGGAAGATGAAATTGAAAAAGATTATGAAACCGAAGACAAATCAGAAAAATGATGAAAATAGATACATTTCCGATGATAATGAGTTGTAATCATTAGCTTTCTTGTCAGATTAGTGAACAAATGCAATACATTTTATATATTGTACTGGTTGATTTGCAATTTTTTTCAAGTTATGATTATTTTGCATTGTTAGTTTTCTTTTGCTAAGTTATATTTCTTTTTTCAAAAGACATTGTTGACTTATTTTCTTATCAACTAATTATATTTTTATAATTTTATAGAAATGGCTAGGGGTAAAGAAACGAATAGATTAGGAGGTGGAAGGAGTGGAGGCCGCACTTCTCATGCTCATTCAAACATTGAAGGATCAAGCAATGCTGATAGTGCATCATTTTCAAATGCCAATATTCCAAGTGTTGTGGAAACAGTGAAAGGTATTGGATCTCAACACCCAATCAAAATGTTGTAGCTGTTAGTGATACTCAAGCAAACTATGGTAGCATACAAGATGCTTCAACCATTGTTGGGAGGTTACGTATCATAGTTGTGAATGGATTGTAAGTATTCACAATTTGACAATCATAGTATTTATTGTGTGCACTATTTATTGTTTGTTTTTTACTTAAACTATGACAGGTTAGAGCTATCTAGAAAATGTGCATGGATAATCACAAAAAAGTTTAAGGAAAAAATTGTCTTTGAAGGATACACATGGAAGACAGTGTCACAACCTATATGAGACTTTTATTTTGATGAATTTCGGGTATTATTCATTATCATTTATAATTTATTTATTTGTTTGTTTTATTTTTACTTGTTTTGAACATTGAAATATTTTTTATCTTATGTAGAAGCACTTTATTTTGGGATTCCTCATTAGAGGCACAAGTAAATGAAGCTTGGGTTTTGAAAGCCTCACAGCACCATAGTAATTTTTTGATAAATATATGAGATGCAACAACAAAGCCGGAGTATCTGAGTGAGGATGAGTACAAGCATCTGTATGGAATAGACTTACATTTAAGAAGAAACAAGAGATAAATTCTAAAAATCGACGTAGTATTACTTTTCCATCATGCCATATAGGATGATCAATATCTAATGTTGAGCATGGGAAGAAGTTTGTAAGTATAAATATAAGATTTTAAATGTATTGAGATGTGTTTGTTTTATTTTATTTTATTTTGCAAGTTCATGTATTACATGTTGCTAAGAAATTTTAATATTTCTTATTGCTATAGGAATCTAAATTGGGTCGAAAAGCCACTCCACATGAGCTTTTTTGCACTCATACTAAAAAACATTATGGGGAAACTTTTGTAAATCTCAAGTAAAAAACAATCAATGTAAGCATTTCTAAGACCCATGACATTTTAATACAACTTGTTCATTTTTTTTTTCTAAATCTGTATTATGAACATTTGTTTTCAATGTAGGACAAGTTGTTGAACTCTAAACAACATGCAATTTCTACAGAATCTGGATCAAACTCAGGACCTACTCCAGTAGATGAATTGGGCCTTTATATTGAAGCTGTTGGTGGACGAAAGAGAAGAAGAGTTTATGGTCTTAGTTCTCAAGCATCTAGCTATTATGGATGCTCTAATTCAACTGTGAAAAATAATGAAGATTTACAAAATGAGTTAGCATCTGTCCGTAAGCAACTACAAAACCAAGAAGAGCGGCATCAACAAGAGCATCAAGAAACTCAATAAAAGCTTCAGGAAACTCGACAAGAGGTAGCTGAAATGAGGAGGATGCTACAATTACTTATATCTCAAAATCAAGCACCCTCTCAAATAAATCAATCAGGTTATGATGAAGATGTTAATTATACTCCACCAACATAGTAGATATTGTTCTTATCTTGTGACTTATTTCTCTTATTTGCTGCTTGCTTGTGATACTTTTGACTTTTAATACCTGCCACTTATATTAGCTATGTGTGCTTGCACTTATTTTGAATATGAATTGTGTTGTTTTTTAATGTCTTTGGTAATATTTAATATAATCATTCACACTTGGTTATGATAGATTGCCATTGTTATTTTTAGCATATTGTAGTAAAATTTACTGATTATTCTAAATGAATGATTTAATACAGGATTTTGTATTATAATTTATAATATAATTTAAAATAAATAATTAAAACTTTGTTTTATATTAGCAAGGGATTACCCAGGCAATAATCATTTTTTTCAAATTTTATTACTCAAATATTACCGAGGAAATAATCCCTAAGTATATTTATCAACGGATTACCAAGGCTATCATTTATTACTGCTACATCCAAATACTAACGAATTAGCTAGGACATAATCCCTAGTAAATAGTACCCAGGGATTACCCGGTATGGTGCTTATAGAAAATACCTTACTAACATTACCAATGTATTTCCCAGGAAAGGTTTCAAAGCAAATTCCTTGTCTATGATGAATCAATTAACTTAATTATTGAGAGATTTTCGAGAAAATATTTCAAAGCAAATTCCTTGTATTTGATAAATTTATTAACATTAATTACCCCGGGAATTTATTATTTACCCACTGAATAATTCGTTGCTATTTAGCAAGGGATTATAAAATCTCTGGGTAAATTATTACCCACTTGGCTATTACCTAGGGATGTTAATCCCTAGGAAAACCCTCGTTAATGAATATTACCCAGGGATTTTACAATTTTAGCTAGGGAATTGTCCCAAGCTAATTGCTATTTTTCTTGTAGTGCTATTTTTTAATCAAAACCAAAATCCTATGTTTTCTTTTCGGAAAACAAAGGATTTATGTTTTGAAAGATAGGATTTAGGTTTTGATTGAAAGATAGGAGGCCTTCTGAAAAAATAAACATAGGATTAGGGTTTTGATTCAAAATTGAAAAATAGAAGGCATTCAAAAAGAAAACATAGGATTAGGGTCTTGATTGAAAAAAATATGAGACATTTCCAAAAGAAAACATACGCTTAGGAATAGCATTGTGATTGGAAATGTCTCCAAACTTTTAGTTTTTAATCCAAACACTAATCCTATGATTTCTTATAGTAATTTCTCCAATTTTTCAATCAAAACCTTAATCCTATGTTTTCTTCCAAAAATGTCTCATATTTTTCAATTAAAACCATACTCTTATGTTTTATTTTTTGAATGCCTCCTATTTTTTAATAAAAACCTCAAATTATATGTTTACTTTTCGGATTAGAGGGATGATTCAAAAATAGGAGCCATTAAGAAAAGAAAACATATGATTTAAATTTTGATTGAAAGATAGGAAACATTAAGAAAAAAAACATAGGATTAGGGTTTTGATTGAAAAATGTGCAACACTTCGAAAAGAAAACATAGGATTAGGGGTTTGATTGAGAAATAGGAGACATTACTATAACAAAACATATGATTAAGGTTTTCATTAAATACTGAAAAATAGTGTAAATTTCCAATCAAAACCTTAATCCTAATCTTATGTTTTCATTTTGGAATGTCTCCTTTTTTTAATAGGAGGCATTCCAAAAAGAAAACATAGGATTAGGTTTTTGATTGAAAATAGAGGATTTACAAAAACAAAACATAGGATTATGTTTTTGAATAAAAAAACTATGTTTTCTTTTCCGAAAACATAGTACTTGTATATTGAAATATACAATTCGGGTTTTGATTGAAAGATAGCAGGCATTCCAAAAACACAAGATTCAGGTTTTAATTCAAAATTGAAAAATAGGAGGCATTCCGAAAAGAAAAAAAAAACATAGGATTGGCATTTGATTGAAAAATATGAGACATTTTGAAAAGAAAACATAGGATTACGGTCGGGTTGTCTCCGATATTTTTAATCAAAATCCTAATCTTTTGTGTCCTATTTTTTAATCAAAACTTAAATCCTATTTTTCAAAATGAAAAATGGGATTAGAGTTTAATCCAAAATAGAAAAACATTAGTATAAAAACATAGGATTAGGTCTTTGATAAAAAAAAGTAGACATTCAGTAAAAAAGAACATAAGATTCATATTTTAATTAAAATATAGGAGACATTACTATAAGAAAAACATAGGATTAGGGTTTTTATTCAAAACTAGCAGCCATTCCGAAAGAAAACATAGGATTAGGTTTTTGATTGAAAAATAGGAGACACTACTATAAGAAAACATAGGGGTCTCCTATTTTTCAATGAAAACCCTAATCCTAATTTTATGTCTTCGTTTTGAAATATCTCATATTTTTGGAAAAAAGGAGACATTTCTAGAAGAAAACATTACTAATCCTATTTTTCAATAAAAATATGAATCCTATGTTTTCTTTTCAAAATTTCTCATATTTTTCAATCAAAACCCTAATCTAATATTTTTTTTGGAATGTCTGTATTTTTTAATAAAAATACTAATACTATGTTTTCTTTTTGAAATACCACCTATTTTTTAATCAAAACCCTAATCTTATGTTTTCTTATGAAAATGTCTACTATTTTTAATCAAAGCCCGAATCCTATATTTCTTTTCGAAATGTCCCCTATTTTTCTAGTTTTTAATTAAAACACTAATCCTATGTTTTCCTATAGTAATGTCTCATATTTTTCAATCAAAACCCAAATCCTATGTTTTCTTTTTGAAATATCTCATATTTTTCAATCAAAACCTTAATCCTATGCTTTCTTTTTGTAATGCTTCTTATTTTTGAATAAAAATCATAATCCATTGTTTTCTTTTCAGAATGCCTCCTAATCAAAACCCTAATCTTATGTTTTTCTTTTGGAATGATTGCTATTTTTGAATTGAAATGATAATCGTATGTTTTCTTTTCGTAATGTCTCATTTTTTTAATCAAAACTTTAATACTAAGTTTTGTTTTTGGAATGCCTCCAAAATTTTAATCAAAACCCTAATCTTATGGTTTTCTTTATGGAATGTATGCTATTTTTAATCATAATCCTATGTCTTCTTTAAGTAATGCCTCATATTTTTAATCAAAACCCTAATCCTATGCTTTTCTATTCGATATGCCTCCTATTTTCAAGTAAAATCCTAATCCTATGTTTTCTTTTCGGAATGTCATCTAAATTTAAGTTTTCAATCAAAAACTTAATCCTATTATTTCTTCTCGGAATGCATCATATTTTTGAATCAAATCCCTAATCTTATTTTTCCTTTTGGTAATGTCTCCAATTTTTTAGTCAAAAAATAATCATAAGTTCCCTTTTTTAAATGTCTTATATTTTTTAATCAAAAAAAATAATCCTACGTTTTTGTTTTTGGAATGCCTAATATTTTTTAATCGAAACCCTAATCTTATATTTTGTTTTGGGAATGTCTACTATTTTTGTATAAAAACCCTAATCCTAGTTTTCTAATAGTAATATAGCTAATTTATCAATCAAAACACTAATCCTATGCTTTCTTATAGTATTGGCTACTATTTTTGAATCAAAACCCTAATCCTATGTTTTCTTTTTTCAGAATGGCTCCTATTTTGAATAAAAAATCATAATATTTTCATTTTTTGGTATTGTTTATATTATTGAATCAAAACTCAAATCCTATGCTCTATTTTGGAAATGTCTCATGGTTTTTAATAATAACTCTAATCCTTTTTTTTCTCTTCAAAAAGTCCCATATTTTCTGTTTTTAATTAATACCCTAATCATATGTTTTCTGATAGTAATGTCTCATATTTTTCTATCAAAACACTAACCTATGTTTTCATTTAAGAATGTATCCTATTTTCCATTCAAAATCCTAATTATATGTTTTTTTCTTTCAGAATGTGCCCTATTTTTCAGTTTTGAATCAAAACCCTAATTATTTTTTTCCTTTTCAGAATGTCACATTTTCTTAAATCAAAACCCTAATCCTATCTTTTGGTTTGTGAATGTCTTCCTATGTTTTCTTTTCATAATGCCTCATATTTTTGAATAAGAATCCTAATCTTATGTTTTTTTTATGAATGTCTCCTATTTTTCAATCACAATCTTAACCATATATTTTCTTTTAAAAATGTCTCATATTTTTCAATCAAACCGCTAATCTTATGTTTTCTTTTATAATGTCTACTATTTTTGAATAAAAAAACTACGCCTATGTTTACTTATTGTAACATCTCCTATTTTTTCAATCAAAACCCTAATCGTATGTTTTCTTTTTGGAATGCCTACTATTTTTAAATCAAAACACTAATCCTATGTTTTCTTTTGGAAATTTCCCCTGTTTCTACTACTTTGAATGTCTAATACTTTGAATTAAAAGCGTAATATTATGTTTATTTTCCGCAATATCTTTTATTTTTCAGTCAAAAGACTAATATTATATTTTGTTTTCGGAATGTCTACTATTTTTGAATCAAAATAATAATCCTATATTTTTTCAATAAAAACCCTAATCATATTTTTTTTTCTAATCAAACCGTAATCCTTAGTTTTCTTTTAGGAATATCTCACTTTTTTTAATGGAAACCCTAATCCTATCTTTCAAAAATCTAAACATTTGTCTCATTTCTTTCAATCAAAACCCCAATGTTATGTTTTCTTTTCTTAATGTCGCATATTTATCAGTTTTAAATCAAAACACTAATTTTATGTTTTCTTATAGTAATGTCTTCTATCTTTTAGTGCTCATTTGGCATTATTGATAAATCTTTGTTTTTGTTGACAATTCCAAATTTTGGAAACAAAATAAGAAAAACACGATTGGTAAGGTGTTTTTGTTTTCCAAAAAAATTTTTGAAAAACAACATCCTTGTTTCCAAAAAAAGTGAAAACAAACTTTTTTTATGTTTTTTTAACTTTTTTTGGAAACATTTTTCAAACTTTTTCCTCCCACTATTAAACATTTCCTCTTCTCCTCTCTCTCTCTTCTTATTTTTAATTCCTTTTCTTATTTATTAGTTATTTTTAAAAAAATTTCAATACAAATTAGTTTACATAGTATAAAAATTATAAAACATATAATAGATATATTTATTTATTTTTTTAAAAATATCAAATTTCTTTACAAATCAATCAAACTAATTTTAAAAAACATATTTTTAAGAAAATATTTATAAAAATATTATTATTTGGGCTTGATATTTTACAAATTAGTTTATATAGTACAAAAAACTATATTTTTACAATGTATTTATGAAATTTGTTATTTTACATTTGATATCTATAAACTAGGATAAAACATATATAATATATATATTAAATTTTGTAAGGCAAACCCCAAAATATTTTTTAGTTTCAAATGGTACAATTTTTCATAAGATTTTTTACCATAAAATACTAGTATATATTATTAGTTTTTATTTAATAATAAAATCAAGTAAACTACTAAAAAAATAAAATTTTTTTATAAAAAAATTTAAAAAAATATGAATTTGAAAAAAATGATAAAAACCATCATAATAATATAATAATTTTTGTGCTAATCAAACATATTTTTTTGTTTTTAGTTTTTTAAAATACACAACAATTAGTGTATCCAAACATGTTTTTTTGTTTTTCAAAAAAATTGAAAATAAAACAAAAACAAAACAAAAACATAAACAAAAAGAAAAGCGAAACAAAAACAAAAAACAAAAAAACAAAAACAATGCCAAATGACCCTTTAGATTTTAATCAAAACCTTAATCATTTGTTTTCTTTCGGAATACCCCCTATTTTGAATAAAAAAAAAGTAACCCTTTCTTTCTTTTTAGAATATCTACTATTTTTGGAATTAAAGTCCTAACATTGTGTTTCCTTATAGTATTGTCTCCTACTTTTCAATCAAAACCCTAATCCTATAATTTCTTTTAGGAATGCTAACTATATTTGAATCAAAACCTTAGTCTTATGTCTTTTTTGGGGAATGTCTACTGTTTTTGAATCAAAACCCTAATCCTATATTTTCTTTTGAAAATGTCCCCCATTTTTCAATTTTTAATCAAAACCATAATCCTATGTTTTATTTTAGAAATGTCTCCTATTTTTCAATCATAATCCTAATCATATATTTTCTTTTAGAAATGTCTCATATTTTACAATCAAAATCCTAATAGTCTGCTTTCTTTTCAAAAAGTCTACTATTTATTAATCAAAACCCTAATCCTATGTTTTCTTATAATAATTTCTCCTATTTTTCAATCAAAACCCTAATCCTATTTTTTTTTTTCGGAGTGTCTACTATATTTGAATCAAAACTCTAATCCTATGTTTTTTCTTTTCAAAGTGTCTGCAATCTTTTAATAATAACCCTAATCCTATGTTTTCCATTTGGAATGTGTCATATTTTTTAGTTTTGAATCAAAACGGTAATCCTTTGTTTTCTTTTCTGAATGTCACCTATTTTTTAATGAAAACCCTAATCCTTTATTTTCATTTTAGAATGTCTACTATTTTTGAATCAAAATCCTAATCCTATGATTTCTTAGAGTAATGTATTCAATCTTTTGGAAAAACAGGACACATTACTATTAAAAAGATATAAGATTCGAGTTTTGTTTGCAAAAGAAAAAGTAGGATTTAGTAATGTCTCATATTTTTTTAATCAAAACCCTAATCCTATATTTCTTTTAGTAATGCCTGCTGTTTCTTAATTAAAACCCTAATCTCATGTTTTATTTAGAAAATGTCCCTTATTTTTCAATCAAAAACCTAATCCTTTCTTTTTCAACTCAAGTGAACTTCTATGTAGTGCGATCGTACCGACACTAAAGCACCGGATCCCATTAGAACTTACAAGTTATGCGAGCTTGGGAGAGAGTAGTACTTGGTTGGGTGACCTCCTCCGAAGTCCTCGTGTTGCACCCTTCCCCCTATTTTTGCTACATGGTTTAGTTTTATGATTTTATTAATTTAAAAATAATAATAATAATAAAAAAATGAAAGACTAACCTATGTTTTTAATCAAAACCCTAATCCTATGTTTTCTTAGAGTAATGTCTCCTATCTTTTGTATGGGAAATCTCTACTAATTTTTAATCAAAAGTGTAATCCTATATTTTCTTTTAATAATGGTCCCTATTTTTGAATAAAAATCCTAATCCTATGTTTTCTTTTCAAAATGCCACCTATTTTTGAATCAAAACCCTAATTTTATGTTTTTGATGGGGACGCAAGTGTATGTACCAATCACGTAATAAAGTGTGTGTGAGTGCAGAGTGTCGATCAACAAGGAAGAAAATAAATACTAGTAGTAACTCTAGATAAAAAAAATCCTGAATAATGGAGTGATGTGTGTGAGCAAAGTAAGCAAAAGTAAACAAAAGCAAGAAAACATGACAAATAGTTCGACAGAAATAATGGAAGAAAGCGATGGCTAGGCATAGCATTCCTTTAGGGTTATGAGGTGCATGACAATGTTCTGTCTAAACATATAATCCTATTTGAATCGAAAGGTTTCAAAAATATACAAAACCCTGATTTCTCAAGCGAAGTATAACTGAATAGGTGCAGAGCTGATACAGACATCCATGCAATAGCATTAACACTCTATGGAACATTTTTGTGAGCTAATAACAATCACTTGAGTAGATAATCTCCCCCAAAAGAGAGATTAACCCTAATCTAAATACAGAGCAAAAATATAATTTTTCGTAACATCTACTCCACATGATTGCACAGAGCATAGAGATTTTTACTCACTCACTCTGAAAGATTGTGGGAGACAAAGTCTCTAAAGTATCGTAACCAGAGGTGTACATGTTATCATCTCGAATTATGGTAAATCTATACTGGGTGGGAATTTTTTCTCATCGTATAGCAATACCAAATATGAGAGCTAGGACTTTCGCCTCACTAGCAATAATTCATTCAATCACACAATTATACTAAAATAGATATGATTGCAACTAAAAAACAACTAAAGCATCAAGATCCAACAACCAAACAACCATTAATGGAGGACATGCATTTAATATGCAAATGAAGGAGGAAAACACAAGAGCCATGAAAACCCCCTTTTTAATACTTAGAGTAAAGAATCCCCGGAGGTGTTCCATGGAAAGCTTCCACGCACAACGCTAAGATGGTCTCGACTGCTACGATTTTCATTCCCCATGAATATCGATCCAGATCCCTCTCCAAATAGCCGTTAAGTACTGAAGATTTGTCTATTTTCTTTAAAAACTTCATCTCAAAGAATCGCCGAAAGAATAAAATAGAACAAAGAAAAGTTGCCCTAAAAATCCTATTAAGTTCTATTTATACCCCGGCTCCTTATGGGCTGCTTACCGGCGTAAGGATGTGGCTGTAATGGAGCTGGAGAAAATGGTCACGAGCCTTACGGGAATACTTATGGCCATAAGTCCTACCCGTAAGGTCTTCTGTTTGTGTTACGGTCCAACATATGGCTGTAAAGTCTAGATCGTAAACTTCACTGTTTAACTTCTTTAGATGGTCAGTACAGGCGTAAGCTATGGTTGTAAGCTCCTCTGGATAGACCATACAAGCATCCTTATGAGCGTAAGCCTTGCTAGTAAGATTCTCTGAATCATCCTTATGAAAATAAGCATGCCCACAAGGTCGTCTGAAGTTTGCCTTGTCCTTAATACCATGATGGCGAGAGGGCTCCAAATTCACCGTTTTGGGTCTAGAATCCTTCATTTGGCTTTCTTTCATCTTTAAGCGCTATCCTAAGCTTGTTAATATGAAACACACTATATTTAGCACCAAATTCCATAGGATAGTTCTAATACATACCAAATGAGTGTACAAATTGATATAAAACACATGCATGTTGTACACTCATCAATTTTCTTTTGGGAATGTCTGATATTTATGAATCAAAACAATAATTGTATGTTTTTCGTAATGTCTCGTATTTTTTAATCAAACCCTAATCCTAAGTTTTTTTTAATGCCTCCTATTTTTTAATCAAAACCATAATCTAATATTTTCTTTTGAGAATGTCTACTATTTTTTAATCAAAGCAATAATCCTATGTTTTCTTTTCGTAATGTCTCATATTTTTCAATCAAAACCCTATTCCTATATTTTCTTTTCAGAATGTCTACTATTTATGAATCAAAATGCCAATCCTAAGTTTCCTTTTCGATATATTTCCTGTTTTTCAACTAAAACCCTAATCCTATGTTTTCTTTTTAAAATGTCACTTAAATTTTGGGTTTCAATAAAAACCCTAATCCTATTTCTAATTGGAATGTCTTCTAGTTTTGAATCAAACCCTAGTTCTATGTCGAAATGTCTTCTATTTTGCAAAAACATTGACTCCTATGTTTTCTTTTCTTAATGTCTCCTATTTTTCAATTTTGAATCGAAACCCTAACATGTTCTTTCCTTTCAGAATGTAACCTATTTTTCAATCCAAAACCTAATATTTTCTTTTGTTTTCAGAATGTCTACTACTTTGGAATAAAACCCTAATCCCATATTTTGTTTTCAGAATGTGTCCTATTATTAAGTTTGAATCAAAACCCTAATCCTTTGTTTTTTTAATGTCTAATTTTTGAATCAAAACCCTAATCATATCTTTTTGATTAGGAATCTTTGTTAATTTTAAATCAAATCCCTAATCCTATGTTTTTTTTTCATAATGCCACCTATTTTTGAATAAAAATCCCAGTCCTATGTTTTCTTTTAGGAATGTCTCCTATTTTTCAATCAAAACCTTAATCCATTTATTTCTTTTTGAAATCTTTACTATTTTTAATCAAAACACAATCCTAAGTAATGTCTCCTATTTTTCCATTCAAAACCATAATCCTATGTTTTTTTCATAGTAATGTCTCATTTTTTTCAATCAAAACCCTAATCCTATGTTTTCATATTGTAATGAATCCTATTTATTAATTAAAACACTAATCTTATGTCTTTTTTCAGAATGCCGACAATATTTGAATCAAAACCATAATCCAAAATTTTTTTACGGATTGTCTCCTATCTTTTAATCAAACTTTAAATAACATGTTTTCTTTTGTTAATGCCTACTATTTATCAATTTTTAATAAAAAACCTAACTTATGTTTTCTTTTGCAAAATGCCTCTTATTTTTCAATCAAAAATCTAATCCTTTATTTTATTTTTGGAATGTGTACTATTTTTGAATCATAACCCTAATCCTATGTTTTTTTTTTCGGAATGTGTCCTATTTTTTTCAGTTTTGAATCAAAATCCTAATCCTTTGTTTTCTTTATGGAATATCTCATTTATTTTAATCAAAATCTTAAACATATGGTTTCTTTTTGGAATGTCTACTACTTTTGAATCAGAGCCTGAATCCTTAGGTTTCTTATAGTAATGTCTCCTATTTTTCATTCAAAACCCTATTCCTATGTTTTCTTATAGAAATTTCTTTTATTTTTGAATCAAACCCTAATCCTATTTAGCTTTTAGGAATGGCTCCTTTTTTTGAATAAAATCTCTAATCCTATATTTTTCTTTATAGAAATTCTCATTTTTATTGGAATCAAAACCCTAATCCGATGTTTTCTTTTCGAAATATCTAATAATTTATAGTTAACACCCTAACCTATATTTTCTTTTTCGGAATGTCAACTGTTTTTGAATGAAGACCCTAATCCTGTATTTGAAAACCTAGGATTAATGATTTGATTCAAACCTAGAATAAAAACATAGGATTAAAGCTTTCATTCAAATATAACTGACATTCTCAAAAAAAAATATGGGATTAGGGTATCAAATAAAAAATAGCAGACGTTACAATAAGAAAACATGTGATTGGTGTTTTAATAGAAAATTATGAGACATTTCGAAAAGAAAATATATGATTATGGTTTTTCATTAAGAAATTGGATGAATTCCAAAAAACAAATTAGAATTAGGTTTTTTTGATTAAAACTTATGACATTCTGAAAAAAAACATGCGATTATTGTTTTAATTAAAAAATAGTAGACATTCTTAAAAAAAAATATAAGATTAGGGTTTTGAAAAAACATATGAAGCATTCAAAGAAGAGAACATAAGATTAGAGTTTTGAGAGAAAAATATGAGGCAATATGAAAAGAAAAGATAGGATTAAGGTTTTGATTAAAAATTAACATAGATTACCGAAACAAAAGGTATGATTAGGGTTTTCATTTAAACAAATGAAACATTCCTTAAAGAAAACAAAGAATAGGGTTTTGATTCAAAACTCAAAAATAAGATCAGAAAAGAAAACATAGGATTAGGGTGTTGATTGAAAAATAGGAGACAATACTATAAGGAGACATTAATATAAGAAAACATAAGACTAGTATTTTAATTAAAAATAGTTAACATTGCGAAACAAAAACATAGGATTAGGGTGTTGATTGAAAATTTGAGACATTACTATTACAAAAAGGGAAAAATAGCCGACATTTTCAAAAAACAAAAAATACACAGGATTAGTGTTTTAATTCTAAAACGGCAGACATTCGGAAAAGAAAACATAGGATTAGGTTTTGTCATTCAAAAATAGCAGACATTCTAAAAAGAAAAGAAAAGATTAGGTTTTTGATTCAAAAATATGAGCTATTTCTAAAAGAAAACATAGGATTAGGGTTTTGATTCGAAAATAATAGACATTATGATAAAAAAAACATAGGATTAGTGTTTTGATTGAAAAATATGAGACATTTCAAAAAGAAAACATAGGATTAGAATTTTAATTGAAAGTTAGGATACATAACTATAAGAAAAATGGGATTTGGGCTTTGATTTAAAACCAATAAATAGGGGACATGTCCAAAAGAATACATAGGATTAGCATTTTGATTCAAAAATTGTAGGCATTCCCAAAAGGAAAGATAGGATTAGGGTTTTGGTTCGAAAAGAGGAGTCACTCTGAAAAGGAAACATAGGATTATTGTTTTGATTGAAATATATGAGATATTACGAAAAAAAACATAGGATATTTTTTTTTATTCAAAAATAGCATAAATTTTGAAAGTGACAACATAATATTAGGGTTTTTAATTAAAAAAAAAGTGGCATTAGAAAAACATAGAATTATGTTTTTGATTAAAAAAAAATATAAGGCATTAGGAAAAGAAAATACATAACATTTTTTTTATTAAAAAATAGCGAATATCCCTAAAAGAAAACGTAAGATTAGAGTTTTAATTCAAAAATAGAACAAAGTCTGAAAAGAAAATATAGGATTAGGATTTTTGTTCAAATATAGGAGCCATTACGAAAAGAAAATTATGGCAAAAATTTTAACACAAAATATTGGATAATGGTTCGATTCAAAAAAATGAGACATTCCAAAAAGAAAACAAACGACTATGCTTTTCATTTGAAATTGAAAAATGGGACACATTCCAAAAAAAACATAGGATAGGGTTTTGATTAAAAAATAATAGACAATCCGAAAAGAATAAAACGGATTAGTTTTTTTATTGAAAAATATGAGACATAACTATAAGAAAACATAAATTAGGGTTTTGGTTCAAAACTAATAAATAAAAGATATTAAGAAAGGAAAACATAGAATTAGGGTTTTGGTTCAAAACTAATAAATAAAAGATATTAAGAAAGGAAAACATAGAATTAGGGTTTTGATTAAAAAATAGCAATGACAAGGTCCCCTTGCGTATATCCCGCAAGTGCACGGGTTTGTTGAAGTAATAATCTCGGATAAGCGGGTATCGAATCCACAGGAAATAGGAAATAAAAATACTTAATTTGATTCTTAGCTATGTGAAAGATCAATGATGGTAAGTGTGACAATGATTCAATTCTCAATAATAAAAAAAACAAGGAAGAGAGCAAAAGTAAAGAAGGGGGTAAAGCAATCAATAAAGATGAGGTACTCGGATAATGCTCCGCCTAGGATAATTGTTTCAAGTGCAAGAACCCTCTATTATGCTTCCTAATCAATGCGATGGTGAGTCGTGGAAATACTTAATTACATAGTTCCAAATCTAAGGTCAACTATGCCTAACTCTATACATGTCCCGGAGGAGAGATTAGATAACCTCTACCTCGCACTTGCATAGAGTTGCAATGAGCTCTAGGGATTCCAAGTGATAAATCTCTTCCTAATTATAGACCTAACCCTTTGGTCCAGGTGGAACGTCCCTAACCACGATTAAGCCCTAGATACTAAGATCACCTCAACGCTTCACTCCGTTGCACGCGCAACTAAGCCCCAGCGGAAGTTCATCTCTTAGACCATTCACTCTGCTATAGCAGCAAAGAACTCCAGGAACAGAGGTAGAATCTATCACATCGCAGGGGAAAGGGGATGCTCCTGTACCTCTCGACTCACCCTCTCAACCCTCTCCAACCTTGCTTTGTCTAACGCTCGTGGTGTGTCACTCACTCACAAGGTTACCAACGAGAACTCTCAATCCTAGTGTCACTCTAAGAGAAATGTTCATACAATCAGGCATTCAAGGTTGGAACTCACAATCAACATCAATTTATTGAAAGCATAATAAATAGATTCAAAGAAACGAATACATCCTAGGGTTCACAAATACCCAAGTACCCACTAGGGGTTTAGCTCTCCATGGAACTAAGTACAATCAAAGAAATAGAATGTAAAAGCAATGAATCCATAAAGAAACCCCCTCGATAGTCGTGTCGATGGTCTTGTGGAAAGTCCTCTACTCGTCAGTCCAAGGATTCCCTCATCCCAGGGTATAGGATACGCCTCGACGGAAGCTCCCCTACCAACCTTCTTCCTAAGGAATGACGATGTCGGAGCCGTAGAACCTCTCCAAAACGTTGGCCAATACCCTCAAAAACCCTAGCTGAAGCCCTCTCTCAAGTTGGGGAAAAAGATGGAGAAAAGAATAATAAAAATCGGGCTGATTCGGACTTTTAAATAGGGTCCGGAATCGGGTGACTACACCGGGCGTGGATGCTTCACGTGCCCGTGCGGAATTTCCACGGGCGTGGATAATTTCCACGCGCCCGTGTGGATTCTCTCGAACTCCTGCTTTTCTCGATCGCTCGTGAGCATGCTCTGCTACGATCCTTGGTACCGTGATGCTACAGTGCTCTTCTACAGTGCCCGGTCTGAATATCTTCCCGAAACCATACTTTCATCGGAGTAACGCAAACGGACACACGTTCACATCGTGGATCACTTGCTTCTTCAATAATAGGCAAGTTGATGGAGCTCTTATTCTATGTGCATAAGTCGGAATGCTCGAATCTAACTGCTTTTGTGCCCCTCCAAATGGATTTGCCAAACTCGAATACGTGGAGGTTGGCACACACTCTACCATCTCACATCCGACCTATGTCTTCGCGTTTGAACCTTAGCAAGATTTCCTCCAAAATCAGTGCATTGTGATCCACATTGGCTTCTTTTCTTCATACTCGGCCTCACAACCATACCTGCATAAAAGTAACATAAAAATACACATATTAGTGTAAAACCCGAGAAAAGTAATGCTCAACATAAGGAATGAACGCTTCACATTCATACCGCACAAGCACTTATCAAGCAAACATTCCCAAAAGAAAACAGAACATTAGGGCTTTGATTAAAAAATAATAGGCATTCCGAAAAGAAATATAGGATTAGATTTTTTTATTGAAAAATAGGAGGCATTACGAAAAGAAAACATATAATTAGGGTTTTCTTTAAAAATTTGGAGAGATTCCCAAAATAAAAGTTATGATTAGGATTAGCTTGAAAGAAATGAGAGATTCTGAAAAGAAAATAAAGGATTCGAGTTCTGATTCAAACCTAAACAATAGGACAAATTCCGAAAGGAAAACATATGATTAGTTTTTGATTCAATATTAGCAGAGATTTCAAAAAGAAATGAAGTGATTTGGTTTTTAATTGAAACATAGTAGACATTGCTAAAATAAAACAAAGGTTAGTGTTTTGATTCAAAACTGATAAATAGAGATATTAAGAAAAGAAAACATCGGATTCCAGTTTTGATTGAAAGATAGGAGATATTTCTAAAACAAAAAATAGGATTAGGATTTTGATTCAAATATAGTAGGTCTTCCGAAAAGGAAAAAACATAGGACTAAGGTTTTGAATGAAAAATAGGGGACATTACTATAAGAAAACATAAGATTAGTGTTTTGAATGAAAAATTGGAGACATTACTATATGAAAAATATAGGATTAGGGTTTTGATTCAAAAATAGTAGACATTCAGAAAATAAAACTTATAATTATGGTTTTGATTGTTATATTTTTAATTGAAAAATATGAGAAATTCCTAAAATAAACATAGGATTATTGTTTTCAATAAAAAATTGCCGACATTCACAAAAGAAATGAAAAGTAAAGATTAGGGTTTTGAATAAATATAGTGTGCATTACAAAAAAAAACTTTGGATTAAAGTTTTGATAAAAAAATATGAGACATTACGAAAATAAAACATAGGATTCGGGTTTGTTTGCAATATATGAGACATTCCATAAAAAAAACATATTATTCGGGTTTTGATTAAAATATAGCAGGCATTTGAAAAAAAAACATAGGATTAGGGTTTTGATTGAAAAATAGGAGACATTCCAAAAAGAAAATATTTGATTAGGATTTTAATAGAAAATGAAAAGACATTACTATAAGAAAACATATGATTAGGGTTTTGATTAAAAATTGTAGACATTCTAGATAGAAAAACATCAGATTATGGTTTTGATTGACAAATAAGAGGCATTCTAAAAAGAAAACATAGGATTAAGATTTTCTCTGAGAAATAGGAGACATTACTTTAATAAACAATTGGAATAGGTTTTTGATTAAAAACCAAAAAATAGGGGACATTTCCAAAGGAACACATGGGATTAGAGGTTTTATTAAAAAGCACGAGACATTATGAAAAGCAAACAAAGAATTAATGCTTTCATTTAAAAATAAAAGTAATTATGAAAAGAAAACATATAATTAGGGTTTTGATTCAAATATAGTAGGCCATGCGAAAAGAAAACAAACGATTAAGGTTTTCATTGAAAAATTTGAGACATCACTTTAAGAAAACAAAGAAATATGGTTTCCAATGAAAAATGGGAGATATTACGACAAGAAAATATAGAAATAGGGTTTTTATTCAAAAATAGTTCACATTCCGAAAAGAAAGAAAAGGATTAGAGTTTTGATTCAAACATAGTAGGCATTCCAAAGAAAAAACATAGCATTTGGGTTTTGATTGAAAAATATAAGACATTATTACAAGAAAACATAGGATTGGGATTTTTATTCAAAATTAGTAGACATTCGAAAAGAACACATAGGAATAGGGTTTTGATTGAAAAATAGGAGGCATTCCGAAAATGAAACATAGGATTAGGGTTTTTATTGAAAAGTATGAGAAGTTCTCGAAAGAAACATCTGATTGTGGTTTTGATTAAAACATACCAGACATTACCTAAACAAAAGATTGGATTAGGGTTTTGTTTAAAAAAATGAGACATTTCGAAAAAACAAACGATTTGGGTTTTGATTCAAATCTAAAAAATAGAACACATTCCAAAAAGAAATCATAAGGTTAGGGTTTTGAATAAAAAATTACAGACATTCTGAAAAAAATAGAAAGAAATAGGACACATTCGAAAAACAAATCATAGGGTTAGGGTTTTGAATTAAAAATTACAGACATTCTGAAAAAAAAGAGAAAGGATTAGGTTTTTGATTTAGAAAATAGGTGACATTTCTAAAAGAAAAGATATGTTAGGGTTTTGATTCAAACGTAGTAGGTATTCACAAAACAAAACATTGGATTAGAGTTTTGATTGAAAAATAGTAGACATTACTATAATCAAACATTGGACAAGGTTTTCATTATAACCCAAAAGATAATGTACATTTGTAAAAGAAAACATATGATTTTTGTTTTTACTAAAAAATAGGAGACATTCCATAAACGAAACTAAGAATTAGTGTTTTGATTGAAAAATATGAGGCATTTCAAAAAGAAAACATAGGATTAGGGATTTGTTTCAAATATAGCAGTTATTCTTAAAAAAAAACATAAGATTAGTTTTGTGAATGAAAAATAGGAGACATTACTATCAGAAAAAATAGGTTTAGGGTTTTGATTCAAAAATAATAGGCATTTGTAAAAGAACACATAGGATTTGGTGTTCGATTGAAGAATAAGACCCATTCCGAAAAAAATACATTGGATTAGGGTTTTGATTAACAAATATGACACATTCTGTTAAGAATACATCGGATTAGGGTTTTCATTGAAAACTAAGAGACATTATTATTAGAAAACATAGGATTATCGTTTTCATTCAAGAATATGCTACAGCATATCAGGTCTTCGCTGGCCTTTTTATTGACATCCTTTACACATGAAATTATATTCAAATTCATTTGTCTTTTCACTAAGAATCTTTCATGAGTCATTTTCTGTAAGAATACTTCTCTAGACCGTATCTTATTCAAAGCTCAAATGAGTGATGTGTATTCATCTGTTCTTATCCTAAGATTTTATAATTCTATACATATATAGAATTATAAAATCTACTTTCAAGTCCCACGAGTGTTGAATATGTAATATCAAAATCTAAGTCCTCTTTCATGATTCCTTTCACTAAACTATTATTTGCAAATGATTATGATGTGTAGTACTAGTCCTTAATCTGAAGTATGTATGCTCTGACAAGTACCATATGCTGTTCCTTAATCTTAAGTTGGTTCATTTTGTTTACTATTTTTATTTACTTGGAACATGATGAAATTGTTTATACTACCCTGCAAGACATTTTTTCCACTGAACTAAGTCAATCTCTAAGATCTACATGATAAAAGTTGTACATTTAGGATACATTTTACAGACTTCAATTAATTGTTGGACTAGAGATGCTCATTTCCATGAGGTTTCATTCATGAACTATGAGTTCGCTCTCTTAACTTGTTCTTGTAATTTAAAAATCTGTTTTTCACTTGACAGAGCTTGAAGTCTAAACTAATTCATAAGCTTGAGAGCTACACGCGATATGGACTCACCTACTCTCTTAATTGATTAGTTAATTAGCTAAGCTTAATTTAGCTAGAATTAAGTAGTTAATTGGAAGCTTGCTTAAGCTAATCATCCCAATGCAGTTTATTTATTTATTTATTAAAAAAAGCTTTCAACTGTCCAAAGATTGTTATATAAAGATATCTTATTATGGTTGGGAAGAGAATCAAAACAAATGGAGACCTATGATATTTATTAATGCTCATCTTAATTAGTAGGTATGGTTTGCCACTATTCATATATTTATAATTAGCATGAGTTGCAATCCCATTAGATTTGCATCAAAATGCAAGAGATCTCTCTCTTCTTATCTTATGATTTCCTCTTCTTATTTAACTAGATTTATATAATATGTTTGAGGCACACCTCCTTAATCACTCATTATTAGACCATTTTAATATGCTAAACAACGTTAAACATGAAACATTAGATTGCACTAAGGATATATTGAGCTTCCATTATTTGTACTTGTTGCAAAGGTTGGTGTCCAATTAATAACAAATTAGTGGTGGCTAATTGTCACTTAAGTGACATTTGTAAGTGTTTAAGCAAGTGTTTGAATACAAAAAACCACAAAAGAATAATACTTAATCGAATTATCAAATTCGATGGGTGATCATAAGGATTTCCACGTAAATCATTGACAACCATAAGATGTATAAATTTAAAAGCTATATTCCAAGATGTTTTCCATAAACTACACACAATAATAATAATAATGATGATAATGATGATGATGATGATGATAATGATTATAATATAGAAAACCATGCAACTTTTCTTTCCTTTCCAATGTGACAGATTCCATATATATATAAATATTTAAATATACCTCATCAAAAACATATATTCCTCTTCCTAGTCATTGTTGGTTTTGATCTAGCAACATGACAACCAAAATCTAAGGGTTGGTAGGTTGGTTTTGTGTTACAATGAACCATAATGGAATTCAATGTATTAATGCCTTGAAAATTCCCTACAAAGAATGATTTTTAGATTTGTTAAAGAGAGAAAGGAAGAACTTATACTAGTGTTTAAGCATCTAATCCCAAGTGCTTAGAAATTGTTTATACTACCCCTTAAAACATTTTTTCCCTTGAACTAAGTCAATCTCTAAGATCTACATGTTAAAATTTGTACATTTAGGATACATTTTACAGACTTCAATCAATTGTCTGACTAGGGATGTTCATTTGCATGAAGTTTCATTCATAAACTGTGAGTTTGCTCTCTTAACTTGTCCTTGTAATTTAAAAAGCTGCTTTCTTACTTTCCATTGAATAGGATTATGAGCTGCAAGTGAAATTGAACAAGATTTCCTCTATAAAGACTCAACTTCCATACAACTATTATTTCTTGAGAAGGATACAAAATGCCCTAATCTGTTGCTATACCTCAAAATACAGAGATATACAAACACAAAAAACAGCAGCAACATCATCAACTACAACCACAACCTCATCTTCTACATGATTAGAAAGAGCGTTCATTCCCTAAAATCCACGATCAAAACAAAGCAACCAAGGAGATAAACCATCCTAGAAAAATATAAGGAAATTAATACCTGAAAGGCGGAACACCTACAATCTGAGAGTAATCCGAGCATTCCAACAATGAAATCGAGAACAATAACACAGAAATTCCTAAAAAAACTAGGATCCACAGGCAAGAACATTAAAACATAGAGCTTAATAGAGATCGAAAGATGAAGAAAAGAAGATTGATACCTTTAATGCGGACTGTAGAGAGACAGTAGGATTGAGCAACAAGAGCTGGCGAACTAACAAGAGGATGCGCACCTGATGGAGATTTGGATGTGGAGGCTAACAGAAGAGGATGGGGATGTGGAAGTCCCGATGGACACATGGCCGCAGATCGAGAACCCAATGAAGAAGATGATGCGGACGCTTACGGAAGAGGATGCGGACGCTAACATATGGAGATTTGGATGCGAATGCTAACAGAAGAAGATGCGGAGGCTAACAGATCGAGAACCCAATGGAGAAGATGACCTGCAGGCAAGGCAATTAGGAGAAGAAAAATAATAAAATTATCGGCATTTCATACAAACAACACTGCCTAAATTATTAAAATCAAATATTTCCTGCATTTTACAACAAACCCCGGTAAAACTGAGACATTCCCGGCATTCGTAAACTAAAACGCCGCTTGAACAACACATTTCTGGGAATTACTCCTGGTGTTTTTGAGAAAACCTCATTGATATTCTCAAATTCTTCGCGCCATCCTTTTCCACATCGCGCGCGCGAGCAAATTCTTGGCGTTTAAATTATAAATGCCACTAATGTCAAAGCCAATACCGGCATGTTTACATAAAACGCTGGAAATATCCAATGCTTCCATTCTACAAAGACTTTTCGTGGCATTTTATGATTAAAATGACTGCAAATTATCCGCCGTTTATGTAAAACAGTGCCAATAAACTGCCGCTAAAACCATATAATGTTGTAGTGATAGTAGACATTCCGAAAATAAAACATAGGATTATTGTTTTTGAAATATAGTGGCATTCTGAAAATAAAACATAAGATTGTAGTTTTGATTGAAAAATATGAGACATTCCGAAAATTAAACATATGATTAGGGTTTTTGAATAAAAAAAGTTAGTAGAAATTATGGAAAAAAACATAAGATTATGGTTTCGATTGAAAAATATGAGACATTGCAAAAATAAAACATAGGATTATATTTTTTATTAAAACATAGCAAACATTCCCAAAAGAAAATATAAGATTAGGGTTTTCCTTAAAAATAGTAGGCATTCCAAAAACAAAGTTTCATGGTTTTGATTAAAAAATATGAGGGATTACAAAAAGAAAACATGTGATTATTATTTTTTTAAAAAAATAGCAGATGTTTCCAAAAGAAAACATAAGATTAGGGTTTCATTAAAAAATAGGAGGCATTTTGAAAAAAACATAGGATTATGACTTTGATTGAAAAATATGAGACATTACGAAATGAAAACATAGGATATGGGTTTTTAATTGAAAAAAATAGGAGGCATGCCCTATGAAAAACATAAGATTAGGGTATTGATTAAAAACACATAGGGACATTTCAAAAATAAAAATATCGATTGTTGTTTTGATTAAAAAATGGCAGACATTCCAAAAGGAAAACATAAGATTAGGGTTTTTATTCAAAAATAGGAGGCATTCCCAAAAGAAAACATCGAATTAGGATTTTAATAAAAAATAGGGGTCATTACGAAAAGAAAACAACTAAGACATTACGAAAACAAACATACGATTATCAGTTTTGAATAAAAAAATCCTAACCGATGTTTTCTTTTAAAAAATGATAAATAAGAGACATTAAGAAAACAAAACATAGGATTCAGGTTTTGTTTGTAAAATAGGAGACATTACGAAATTAAAACATAGGCTTACGGTTTTGATTCAAATATAATACTCATTCCGAGAAGGAAACATAGGATTTGGGTTTTGATTAAAAAAATAGTAGATATTCTGAAAAGTGAACATAGGATTAGTGTTTTGATTAAGATATGGTAGGCATTATGAGAAGAAAAAAATATAGGATTATTGGTTTTGAATAAAAAATAGTTGACATTACGAAAAGAAAACCTAGGATTTTGGCATCAATTGAAAAATATTAGACATTACTATATGAAAATAAAAGATTAGCATTTTCATTAAAAAGCTGAAAAATAGGGGACATTTCAAAAAGAAGAAGTAGGATTAGAATTTTGATTTGAACATAGCAGACATTCCAAAAAGGAAACATAGTATTAAGGTTTTGTTTAA
Organism: Dioscorea cayenensis subsp. rotundata; assembly: GCF_009730915.1. Lineage (NCBI taxonomy): Eukaryota > Viridiplantae > Streptophyta > Magnoliopsida > Dioscoreales > Dioscoreaceae > Dioscorea > Dioscorea cayenensis. The sequence continues at coordinate 19,518,923 of NC_052490.1, forward strand.
AAATAGGAGATTATCTAAAAAGAAAAGAAAGGATTGGGTTTTCTTATTTAAAAATATGAGCTATTATGAAAAGAAAACATAAGTTAGGATTTTAATTCGAAACTAATAAATAGGAGACATTCCGAAAAGAAAATATAGGATTACGGTTTTGATTCAAATGTAGTAGGCATTCCATAAGGAAAACATAGGATTAGGGTTTCCAATTAAAAATTGAAGACAATAATATAAGAACACATAGGATTAAGGTTTAGATTCAAAAATAGTAGACATTCTGAATAGAAAGTATAGGATTATGGTTTCGATTGAAAATTACCTGCATATGCCAATTTGTTTGGATAGAGTACGAAGGGAGAGTATGCATGTCCCTGTTGTGGATATGATGCCAATTCTAAGTGGTTAAAACATAGTAGAAAGCATTGTTACATGGGCCATCGTAGATGGTTGAAACCTAACCATAGGTTTCGTAATGATAAACTTTCTTTTGATTGGACACAAGAATTTAGAAATGCTCCATTACCATCATCTGGTATTGAAGTGTTGAGACAAGTGGAAGATATGATTGGTAACAAAGATAGACCTTGGAAAAAGAAGAGCATTTTTTTTCACATTGCCTTATTGGAAACATCTTCTATTGTGTCATAATCTTGATGTCATGGACTTAAAAAAAATGTATGTGATAACATCTTTGGCACATTGATTGCACAAGATGGTAAATCAATGGACACTTATAAGTCCAGACTTGATCTTGTTGAAATAGGTATCAGGAGCGTTCTTCATCCCAAAACTCGTCCTAACACTAATATTCAATATTTACCACAAGCTTCCTATCAGATGAGTTTGGAAGAAAAAAAATACTTTTTTGAAGATTCTCAAAGAAATGAGAACTCTAGATGAATATTCTTCTAATATCTCACGTTGTGTGCAACATAAACAATGGAAGTTCATAGGACTGAAAAGTTATGATTGCCATTTATTAATGCAAAAATTTCTTCATATAGCAACACGATGTTCTTTACTCGAAAAAGGTTTCGACTTTCTAATTGACTTGTCAAATTTCTTTTTAAAGACCTTTGCTCTAAGGTTCTTCAAGAAAATGACTTTGATTTGCTTGAGTATCGAGTGCTTCAACATTATGTGAAATGGATTTCCTCCGGCTTTTTACCATAACGATACATTTGGTTATTACGTTTAGCAAATGAAGCAAGACTTGCTCGCCTCAAATATATATCGGGTGGATGTATCCCTGCTGAAAGGTATATGTTGCATTCTAAATATTTATTTTAAATACCTAAATTTCAATTTTTATATTTAATACATATACTTATATTTGAATTTATATTTGAATAGGTTTCTTCACGCTTAAGACGATGATGCGTACTAGACCTAGTCCGTAGGGTTCAATTGCAGAAGGTTATTTAACTAATGAATGTTTAACTTTTTGCCTCACGATATTTAGTGGGACCGAAACTAGCTTAAATCAATCAACTAGAAATGAAGAAGATCAAAAATGTTGCCAATGATGAGGAAGTATCCATTTTTGCAAATGTTTGAAGACCATTGGGAAGCGGATAAAGGCTTTAGTAGTAACAAGCGAAGAGGGTCCTCATCAGATACACTGACAACCAAACTTTGCTGCAAGCACATCGCTATGTGTTGTTCAATTTTGATGGAGTTGCTCCATTTTTAAAGTAAGATTAATTCATCATATAAATTTTTCTATGTGCTAAATTATATTAATTGAAACTATTTTATTTAGTATACTTAGTTTTGTATTTAGGAAGCATGAGCAATTTCATTAAGAGGTGTAATCTGCCTCCCACATCTTTCGCCTTATGAGATACAAAAAGTTACAAAGTGAAACATTTCACGATTGGTTTCATGGATCATGTAAGTGTGATCATCACTTGGGATTACTTAAAATACTAAAGTTATATTATTTTAATTAATTATGTATGATATTACATAGGTTGCACAATTGAGCAACAAGGAAATGCAAACATCACCGATGAACTTAGACTACTTGCTCGTGGTCCAATGGACACAAGAAGAGAGATACATCGATACATTGTGAAACGGTTTTACATTTTCACACCAAAAGCTCGTGAAAGATGGTGAAAAACTCAAAAATAGTGGGGTTGTTGTAACATCTAAGATGATGAGTTATGCAATTTCAAGGGATGCACGACCTATTGAAGGAGAAAGTTCATATATACGGGTTTTAACCAACATCATTCAACCAAACTAGTGGTAAAGCTCTGCTGTTTTATTTAAATGTGATTGATCGATCCAAATAGAGGTTTGAAGAAAAGATAAATTTGGTTTTTACTATTGTAATCACATCTTGCTCATAGGGAACCAATTTGTTGATGATCCTTTGTTTTTGCATCACAAGCTAAGAAGGTCTCTTTTATGTTCAAGATGAAAGAATAAAGATTGGCTTATTGTCAAGCATGCAAAACTTAGGGACATATATGATGTGGTGGATCATCCTTTCCTAGGGTCAAGGTGTGGAGAAATACAAGATGATGACTCACATGACACTACAAAATGGGTTTGAAATGAAGTTGATGGAGCGGAGCTCATACAAGAAATAAAAACGGGTGTATGAAGAAGAACAAAGCACTTTTATGAACATATTGAGGACCTTTTAGATCTATTTTTATGATTTAATTTTCGTGTTATAGATGTTGATGCAGAAACCCAAGTTTGTTTCATTTTATTTTGCCGATGTGACCATGTGGGTAGAAGTTTTACTGTGTGTGTTTGAGTTTCACTTGATTATCTTGCTAATGCATGCTGCCTTTGAGTTGTCATCATAAAGGTGCAAATTACTTATTTTCCTTTTAACCAAGATTTATTTGAGGCATAGAGGAAATTAATTCTATCCGTTAATTCTCAGATAAATGCAAAGTCAACTATTGAATATCACTCAAGACAAATCGCACTTCTCGACTTCCTCAAACAACCATCCGAATCAGATCGTTATCTCGAACAACAATTTGTGTTTTTAGGAACCTGACCATTCACCAAATGAAATCCTCGGCTGTATCAACTTTGACCAAACTCATCAACTGGCTTGTGGCTAAATTCCCACGCATGGTTAATGCGGGCTGCACTTGCTTGCGGCTTTAACTGCGACTTAAATGTGTAGCATCTTTTATGTAGGTAGCTTTGGCAGCCAAAAGTTCTGAGGTCCTGGCTAATTTATGGATGATATTTGGTTTTGATAATGAAGAACGAGTTGTTGTCAAGTTAAACGATCACCGTGACACCACACTGGAGAAGATAGCACCAACTAACTCGATTTGGTCGCAAGAAGATGCGTATGCCCAACGTTTAACCTATGCAACCTGTCACAACTTGGCATGAGTTCCCAGATGCTACAAAAGGAAGAAATATGGAAAAGTAATCGCAGGTGGTTAAAGCTTATTATGTTCAAGATATATGTAAATTTACTCAATATATTAGCATTCAACTCCGACACTCTTTTTCTTATGCTTAAAATTTAGACCAAATTCACATTTGAGTCAAGTTGCATCCATCACGAGAATGATGAGCTTTAAACTGTGAAAATACAACCTCAAAATGGTTAAGAGCTCGGATAGTGTCCGGACATGAGTACCAAGTGGAGGCAAATGGAAGAATGAAGTCCCAAAGAATTATGATGAACACAAGACGAGAGGAAGGAAATGGTCCTCAAAGATCGATGATCGAGTAGACAAACAACAATTTGTGGTAATTGCATACTTATTGGTCGACCCGACAAAGCGCTTACAGGTACATCTATATACTCACACTATATACCATTTATATTGGTTTGATAATCGAAAAACATACTGATAAGCATTATGTTATATTCTATATAACTCAAAATTGTATAAGAACAAAGTAAGACAAATAGAACAAATCGTCAAAAACTGATGAACCCCATCAGGTGAATGCAAGATCATTGGCTTCATTATTTAATGCGTGGTATAAATTTTACAATTTTTTATTGAATTTTGACTATGTTATGTGTTTTGGGGAGTTGAGTTTGTTATATCTATAAATAAAGTAATTTTGTAGACCTGGTCGGTAAAACTAATAAATCTATTCCAACAAACGCTAAATCCGTTGATATAGGTCTATACCTACAAGGCTTTTACCGACGGTAAAATAAGTGTTGGAATAGCCATTTTTACTGTAGGTATAGGGTTTTGGGACCTTTATCAACGGATTTTTGACTTTTACCAACATATTATACACCATCACTATATGGCAATTTATTTGTAGTGATTAGGGTCTTGATTAAAAATTAGAAGGCATTCAATTTTATGATTAGGGTTTTGATTAAAAAATATGAGACATTAAGAAAATAAAACACAAGATTATTGTTTTGATTAGAAAATAGCAGACATTCCGAACAAAAAACATAAGATTAGGTGTTTGATTCATAAATAGTAGGCATTCTGAAAAGAAAACACAGGATAGGATTTTTATTAAAAGATAAGAGGCATTTTGCTGAAAAAATGTAGCTAGAGATTCCCAAAATGAGAGATAGAATTAAGGTTTATATTTAGAAAAGTGAGACATTTTGAAAAGAAAATAAACGATTAGGGCTTTGATTCATAACTGAAAATAAGGAGATTTTCTGAAATGAAAACATACGATTTTGGTTTTGATTCAAAAATAGCAGACATTACGGAGAAAAAACAAAAGAATTAGGTTTTTAATTGAAAAGTAGGAGAAATTCCTACAAGAAAACATAGGATTAGGGTTTTGATTTATAAATATGAGACATTCCTATAAGAAAACATTGAATTAGTGTTTTGAATAAAAAATAGGCTACAGTACTATAAGTAAACATAGTATTATGGTTTTGATTCAAAAAAGTAGACATTCGTAAAAGGAAACATAAGATTAGGGTATTAATTGAAAAATATGAGATATTTCAAAAATAAAACATAGAATTAGGGTTTTCATTCAAAAATATTAGACATTCTTAAAAAAAATGAAAGGATTAGGTTTTGATTCAAATGTAGGAGACATTTCCAAAAACAAATTATCAGATTAGGGTTTTGAATCAAAACTAAAAAATACTACACTTTCCAAAAAGAAAACAGAGGATTAGGTTTTGATGGAAAGATAGGTGAAATTCCGAAAAGAAAATGTAGGATTTTGGTTTTGATTCGAAAATAGGAGACATTACTATAAGAAAACATGGGATTATGTTTTTGATTCAAAAATAGAAGAAATTCCAAAAATAAAACATAGGATTATGTTTTTGAATCAAAAATAGAAGAAATTCCAAAAATAAATACTAGGATTATGTTTTTGATTAAAAAATATGAGACATTTAGAAAAGAAATGACATGATTATAGTTTTCATTGAAAAATACAAGACATTACTATAATAAAAAAAGATTAGTGGTTTGAATTAAAAATATGAGACATTACTATAGGAAAACATAGGATTTGGATTATGATTCAAAAATAGCAGACATTCTAAAAAGAAAAGAAAGGATTTGTTTATTGATTGAAAAATAGGAGATATTTTGAAAAGACAACATATGATAGGGTTTTGATTCAAAACTGATAAATAGTAGACATTAAGAAAAGGAAACATAAGATTCTAGTTTTAATTAGGAGAGAGTAGATATTAAGGTTTCTATTCAAGTGTAGTAGGCATTCTGAAAAGATAACATAGGACTAGGCTTTTGAATTAAAAATAGTAGACATTACTATAAGTAAACATAGGTTTAGGGTCTTGATTGAAAAGTAGTGGACATTCCAAAAAGAAAACATAGGATTAGAGTTTTGATTTAAAAATATGAGACATTTCAAAAAGAAAACATAGGAATAGGGTTTTGATTGAAAAATAGAAAACATTACTATAAGAAAACATGGTATTAGGGTTTTGATTAAAACCTGAAAAATTATGGGACATCTCCAAAGGAAACCATAGGATTAGAGTTTTGATTCAGAAATAGTAGACATTCCAAAAATAAAATATAGGATTAGTGTTATGATTCAAAATTAGGAGCCATTCTGAAAATAAAACATAGTATTATGGTTTTGATTCAAAACTGAAAAATATAAGATGTTATGAAAAGAAAACATATTATTATTGTTTTAATTCAAAAATAATAGACGCAGGATTAAGGTTTTGATTGACAAATACGGGACATTCTGAAAATAAAACATAGTATCAGGGTTTTGATTCAAGTATAGTAGACATTACGAAAAGAAGATATTGGATTAGGATTTTGATTGAAAAATATGAGACATTACTATAAGAAAACACGGGATTATTATTTTGACTCAAAAATAATAGACATTCCGAAAAGGAAACATAAGATTAGTATTTTTATAAAAAAATAGTATGCAGTCCGAAAAGAAAACTTAGGATTAGGGTTTTGAATAAAAAATATGAGGCATTACGAAAAGAAAACATATGACAATACGGCTGATTCAAAACTAGCAAACATTCATAAAAGAAAACATAAGATTAGGCGTTTGATTCAAAAATAGGAGGAAATCCGAGAAGAAAACATTGGATTATTGTTTTGATTGAAAAATATTAGACATTGGAAAAAGAGAACATAGGATTAGGGTTTTGATTGAAAAATGGAAGGCGTTAACATAAGAAAATAAAGGATTTGGGTTTTGATTAAAATAGAAAAATATGGCGCATTTCAAAAAGAAAACATACGATTATTGTTTTGATTAAAATATAGTAGACATTCCCATAAAAATATAAGATTAAGGTTTTCAGTCAAAAATAGGAGGCATTTTGAAAAGAAAACGTAGGATTTGGATTTTAATCTTATCTTTTCATATAGTAATGTGTCCTATTTTTAAATAAAACCCCTAATCCTATGTTTTGTTTGTCAAATGTCTCATGTTTTTTTTAATCAAAACCTTAATCCTATGTTTTCATTTTACAATGTCTACTATTTTTGAATCAAAACACTAATCCTATGTTTTCTTTTTGTAATGCCTCATATTTTTCAATCAAAACCCTTATCCTTTGTTTTCTCTTTGTAATGGCTCCTATTTTTGAATCAAAACCCTAATCCTATGTTTTCCTTTTGGAATGTTTTCTATTTTTGAATCAAAACACTAATCCTATGTTTTCCTTTCGGAATGGTTCCTGTTTTTGAATCAAAACCCTAATCCTTTGTTTTCCTTTCGGAAAGGCTCCTATTTTGAATTTGTCTCCTATTTTTCATCTAAAATCATAATAGTATGTTTTCTTTTTGGTATTTCACCTAAATTTCACTTTTCAATAAAAAAAAATCTCCTATTTTTTAATCAAAAACCTAATCTTGTGTTTTATTTTGGAAATGTCACCTATTTTTTATTTTTTAATCAAAACAATAATCGTATGTTTCTTTATAGTAAGGTCACATAATTTTCAATCAAAACCCTCATCATATGTTCTATTTTCGGAATGTCAACTATATCTTAATCAAAACCCAAATCCTATGTGTTTCTATAGTAATGTCTCCTTTTTTTCAAAACCCTAATATGATGTTTTCTTTATAGTAATGTCTCCTATTTTTCAATCAAAACTCTAATCCTATGTTTTCTTTTTGGAATGTCTACTATATTTGAATAAAAACCCTAATACTATGTTTTCTTTTCGGAATGTCTCCTATATTTCAATCAAAAACAAAATCATATGTTTTCTTTTTCCAATGTATCGTATTTATTTGTTTTGAATGAAAACCCTAATCAAATATTTTCTTATGGTAATGTTAGCTATTTTTGAATGAAAACACAAATCCTATGTTTTTATTTTGTAATGTCTCATATTTTTCAATCAAAACCCTAATCCCTTATTTTCTTTTCAGAATGGCCCCTATTTTTTAATCAAAACACTAATCCTAAGTTTTCTTTTTGGAATGCTTGCTATATTCTAATGGAAACCCTAATCCTATGTTTTTCGTTTGGAATGGTTACTATTTTTCAATCAAAACACTAATCCTTTGTTTTCTTTTTGGACTGTCTCATATTTTTCAATCAAAATCCAAATCCTATGTTTTTTTGGGAATGCCACCTATTTTTTAATTAAAAACCTAATTGTATGTTTTCTTTTGAGAATGTCTATTATTTTTTAATCAAAATAATAGTTGTATGTTTTCATTTTATAATATCTCATATTTTTTAATAAAAAACCCAATCCTAGGTTTTTTTTGGAATGTCTCCTATTTTTTAATCAAAAAAATATTCTTATGTTTTCTTTTGGGAGTGCTTTCTATTTTTTAATCAAAACAATAATCCTATGTTTTTTTTGTAATGTTTCATATTTTTCAATTAAAGTCCTAATTCTATGTTTTCTTTTCGGAATGGCTAGTATTTTTCAGGATCAAAACCCTAATACTATGTTTTCTTTTGCGAATGTCTGCTATTTTTTAGTAAAAAACCTAATCCTATGTTTCTTTTGGAAATGTCCCCTATTTGTCTTTTTTTAATCAAAACCTAGATCGTACGTCTTCATATAGTAATGTCATAATTTTTAATCAAACATAATCCTATCTTTTCCTTTCGGATTGTCTACTAATTCTGAATAAAACCCCAATGCTATGTTCTTCTATAGTACTGTCTCCTATTTTTCATTAAAATACCCTAATCCTATGTGTTTTTCTAGAATGCTATGTTTTCTTTTCAGAATGGCTACATTATTTGAATGAAAATAGTAATCCTATGTTTTCATTTTAGGAATGTCTAATATTCTTTAATTAAAAACATAATCCTATGTATTTTTTACGTAATGTCTCTTATTTATATGTTTTGATTGAGCTATTTTTGTTTTATTAATGTCAGCAATTTTTTATTCAAAACCTTAATTCTATGATTTCTTTTTGTTATGCCTTATATTATTCAATCAAAACCCTAATCCTATATTTTTTTTTGTTAATATTTACTAATTTTGAATCAAGACGCTAAACCTTTGTTTTCTTTTCGGAATGACTCCTATTTTTGAATCAAAACCCAAATCCTTTGTTTTCCTTTTGGAACATCTCCTAGTTTTTAAACAAAACCGTAATCAGTTATTTTCTTTTGGAATTCTCTTATAGTTTTTAGTCAAACCCAAAATCCTATAGTTTTTTTTTAATGTCTCCAATTTTTAATAAAATACCCTAATCTTATGTTTTATTTTGTGAATGTCTGCTATTTTTTAATTTAAAAAAAAATCGTATGTTTTCCTTTCATAATTTGTCATATGTTTTTTTAATAAAAACCATAACCATAAGTTTTTGAATTCCTCCTATTTTTCAATCAAAACCTTAATCTTAGTTTTTGAATCAAAACAATAATCCTATTTTTTTATATTTTTCTAATGTCTCATATTTTTCAATCCAAACCCTAATCCTATTTTTCCTTTTCCGAATGGCTCTTATTTTTCAATGAAACCCTTAATCCTTTGTTTTTTTGTAATGTGTGCTAATTTTGAGTAAAACCCCTACTCCTTTGTTTTTTTTTGGAAATGTCCCCTAGTTTTTTTTTGTTTTTTGATCAAAACAATAATGGTATGTTTTCTTATATTAATGTCTCATAGTTTTCAATAAAAACCCTAATCCTATGTTTCTTTTTCCGAATGCCTACTATATTTCAATCAAAACCTTAATCCTATGTTTTCTTTCGAGAATGTATCCTATCTTTCAATTAAAACCCTAATCCTATTGTAAGGTTTCCTATTTTTCATTCAAAACCCTAATCCTCTAGTCTTTTTAATAGTAATGTCTCTTATTTTTCAATTAAAACCCTAATCCTATGTTTTCTTTCCGTAGTGCCTACTATATTTGAATGAAAACCTTAGTACAATGTTCTTTCCGTAATGTCTCATATCATTCAATCAAAATGAGAATCCAATGTTTTCTTTTCATAATGTGTCTTATTTATCTATTTTGAATCAAAACCCTATTCTTAGGTTTTCCTTTATGAATGTCAGCTATTTTTGAAGCAAAACATTAATCCTATGTTTTATTTCGTAATATCTCATATTTTTCAATGAAAACAATAATCTTATGTTTTGTTTTTGGAATGGCTCCTATTTTTGGAATGAAAGAAAAGCCTAATCCAATGTTTTCTATTGGAAATGTTTGCTATTTTTGAATCAAAAGGCAAAGCCTATGTTATTTTTCCGGAATGGCTTCTATTTTCGAATCAAAACCCTAGTGCTTTATTATTATTTTCGGAATGTCTCCTAATTTTTAATCAAAACACTAATTAAATGTTTTCTTTTTGGAATGTATCATATTTTTCAATCAAAGACCAAGTCCTATGTCTTTTTTTTCGGAATGTCAGATATTTTTAAATCAAAACCATAATCCTATGTTTTGTTTTTGAAATGGCTCCTATTTTTTAATGAACACTATAATCCTATATTTTTTGTTTTTGGAATGTTTGCTATGTTTGAATCAAAACCCTAATCCTTTGTTTTATTTTAGGAATGGCTCCTATTTTTATTTTGAATCAAAACCCTAATCTTCTCTTTTCTTTTCGGAATGTCTCCTAATTTTTAATCAAAACCCTAATGTGATTTTTTATTTATGGAATGTCTAATATGTTTCAATCAAAACCAAAATCCAAAATTTTTTTTTTTGGAATGCCTCCTATTTTTTAATCAAAACCCGTAATTTAGTAATGTTTCATATTTTTTTAATCAAAACCCTAATCGAAAGTTTTCATTTTGGAATGCTTCCTATGTTTTAATCAAACATCTTTTTGGAATGCCTCCTATTTTTCAATCAAAATACTAATCATATGTTTTCTTTTCCAAATGTCTATTATTTTTTTTATCAAAACACTAATCCTATTTTTTCTTATAGTAATATCTCCTATTTTTCATTCAAAAACCTAATCATATGTTTTCTTTTACTAATGTCTCCTATTTTTCAACCAAAACCCTTATCCTATGTTTTGTTTTCGGATTATCTACTGTATTTGGATCAATACCCTAATCCTATGTTTTCTTTTCGCAATATCTATAACCTTTCAATCAAAACCAGGATCCTATGTTTTCTTTTCTTAATGTCTTCTATTTATCAATTTTGAATCAAAACCCTTAACCAATGTTGCCTTTTCAGAATGTCTCTTATTTTTCAATAAAATAACCAAATCTTTTTGTTTTTTTTAAATGTCTGTTATTTTTGAATCAAAACTCTAATCTTATGTTTTATTTTCAGAATATGTCCTATTTTTCAGTTTTGAATCAAAATCTAAATCTTATGTTTTCCTTTCAGACAGCCTCATTTAAAAAAAAAAACCATAATCCTATGTTTTCTTTTCGTAATGTCTCATATTTTTCAATCAATATATTAAACTATGTTTTCTTTTCCAAATGTCTACCATTTTTGAATCAAAACCCTAATCCTATACTTTTTTATAGTAATGTCTCCTATTTTTTCTATAAAAACCCTAATCTTATGTTCTCTTTTTGAAATGTCAACTACTTTTTAATCAAATCCCTGATCCTATTTTTCTTTTCAGAATGGCTCCATTTTTTGAATAAAAACACTAATCCTATATTTTGTTTTCGCAATATCTGATTTTTTTTTAATTAAAACCCTAATCCTATGTTTTCCTTTCGAAATACCTCATATTTCTCAAACAAAACTATAACCTATGTTTTCTTTTAGGAATGTCTACAATTTTTTAATAAAAACTCTAATCATATTTTTCTTATAGTAATGTCTCCTATTTTTCATTCAAAATCATAATCATATGTTTTCTTTTCAAATTGTCAACTATATTCCAACTAACACCCTAATCATATGTTTTCTTTTCGGAATGTCACCTAAATTTCGGTTTTCAATAAAAAACCTAATTCTATTATTTTTGCTGAGAATGTCTTCTAGTTTTGAATAAAAACCCTAATCCTAAGTTTTCCTTTCAGAATATCTCCTATTTTTTGGTTTTGAATCAAAACACTAATCATATATTGTCACGCCCCGATCCCAACTCTATGGACCTGGGACGCCAACAAACGGCCGTACACCTACAAGGCCGAAACCAAGTAGTGATACAAGGCCTCAAAACCTGAAAAAAATTAACAACAAGATTATGAGCTTGGGAGCCCAGTAAGTAACCACTAAAAATATCGGGATCACAAAATATTCAATAATCTTTAAAACATACAAAATGTAATATAATGAAATAAATATCAAAATGAACCCATAAATCAGAAATGGTTCAAAACAGATTTAATTTACCAAAATAACGAGCATATAAGTCCCCCAAACAACTAATGCCAAAACAAAATATCATAACTCATTTATTTAAACTCGGTGACCAGAGTCGGATTTCAGAACTCATAGGTTTACCCTCGGTGACCCGAGCCAGAATATCAGAGGCCGTTATTCTTCACCGACGGAACGGTGAGAAACTATAGTTTCTATGTCAGAAGTACGTGTCGACACGGTCAGTGTTTAACCCCCGGTGACAGGGTTATTGCTTTGTTAATTGGGGACTACGAATTTCTAAACAAAAATATATATTTGTACATCAAAAATTATTGTCAACGCAGAAAGAGTGAAATTCTGTGATCCCATTTTCTAGCAAAAAGTATTCCAATTATATCAAATAATCTATTATTAACTAAGAGAATAATCCACACAAATAATAAAAAAAAATTAATTAAATATGGAAATAACCCACTAAAACAAAAATATCATTTCCCAGTATTTCAAATAAATTCAATTAATCACGAATTAAACAAATAAACTAATTAAACAAATATACTAATTCAAAATATATATATATATACACACACCATGAATCCGTATTTTCCTAAAGTAAATAAAAACTAAAATAATATAGAAATGTTTATTTTCTAAACAATAAAATCCAAATTAACAAAATGATTATATAAACCATTATCGAAAATCAGAATTTGCATATACATATATTTACATATTTATATGTGGTTTACTTGTCGATCGCTCAAAAACACCCAAAATCCTACGATATTTTTTCGAGAGAAAACCCTTGACGGAGAGACCTATCCCCATCCTCGTTGCCGGCACCACACACCAAATCAAAAGAAAAAAATAGGAGAAGAGGGGGAAAAAAACTAATCACTCCGTCTTCTTAATCCAAACAAAGATCAATAACGAGAGAAACAAAGAGACGGCGACTAGGGTTTTGTAACATAATTAAAAGATAAGTAAATAAAATTCCGTAACTGCTATCCATGCACAATAAATAAAATAATTAAAAAAAATGTGGGGCCCACAATCTACCCTCCTAAAAAAAAAGTTTAGTCCTCTAAACTTAACTTAACCATCAAAGCTGACTTCAAGTAAAATTCAGACCATGAAAAAGTTCGAATGTCATCGAATTAGATGATAAGATTCAAAGACCCATTGATTCAAACAAAACTTGATTGATGACACTTCTAAGGGCGATGGTCACAACAAATAAAAAAAATAAATCAATCTTTGGTTTGTCTCAAACTCATATCAAACATAATATAGAATTCAATACCCTTGGACATCCTCTATTAAACATCAATCTGAGCATATATTATCATGAGTTTGTTATCATCTGACTTCAAAATAATTAAAACCGCAAATACATTACCACCATTGCAATCCAACAAACCTCAATTAAAATTCCCAATCCCTATATCACTCCATGGATGTGATGACTAAAACAAACAAGTTAGAAAAATACTAAAATGTCATTAGTTTCTTTCTCATCCACTGGAAACACATGTTGCTTACTAAATCACGAGACATGATTATCATATATCTAATTTTACAACCAACAAGCATTTATGAAAAATAATGGATAACATTAAAATTATGCACATACTCAAGTCCAACAATATCAGGGCACTCATAATCTTTCCTCATCAACTGGAGATCAAATGGCTAATAGAACCAACAAAAAAAAATCATAAGTCAAAACTTCACAGTATATAAATAGGAACAGAAGACATTACTCATTTTTGAAACAAGTAGCCTTGACAAAAATTCCCAGCTCAATAAATATCTTTTGCCTTACATCAACAATGCAATAAATTTATCATTACATTAGCAATCATCAAGTATTCACAAACCTTAAATTTGCTTGATTTCATTTTTTCCTCAAATCAAATATTATAGAAGTACTTAGACTTGCCAAACCTCATGATTCCTATTTCAAATAAATTTAGACTCACCAAGATACAATGTGACCAAGTTCCATAATATTCTCAGCTTTCCTCAAATTATCACATCAATTTGAATATCACCAAATTTCATAACATTTATATTCCAGGTTAATCTTACAAGATTATGAATATCTTTCAAACTACAAATCTAATTGTAGAAATATTTTACAAAAATGTAGTTAAGACCATATTGAACAAGTTCTCTATAATGCACTTTGGCTAAATCTTCCTCTACAATCCTGAAAAATAGCATTTAATCTTCAAGTCCTGCACAACAGTAATATCCGGAGTAGACCCAATTATAAGAGAATATCTCTTAGGATACACATCTAATAAATTCAAAATTTCGCAGGTAGATAGCTATGGACGAATGCCACAATTTTTTAGTTTTAAACTTCTTAAAATTCTATTTCTAAAGTCTCTGAATTTGGACATAATTTCAGTCAGCTCAAATCAAAATCCTGAAAGTCACAATTCCATTGCTTCTATATATAACCATACAAAAAGGTCATCTCTAATCATTTTCCAATTAAATCATCATAGCTGCAAATTTCTAAATCCTTTATTCTCTTTGTATCAAATGGCCATGTTAAACAATTCCAGATATAATGAAACCTAGAAGATCAAATCACAAATTCTAACCAAAGCAAGAATTTCCATCAATTCAAAATATCAAAAAAATAAAAACTCAAATCCTAACATGCAACTTCTGACAACAAATTAAATTAAAAAAATGGCATCTAGAGTAATAGAGCTACAACCAATCCTTTTATAGTCCCCATAAAGTCAAAAATTATCAATCCACAAGATTATGGAAGTCCAAGAAAGTTAATACAAGGAGGTAACTAAAACACATGCTAATTTAATTACCAACAGTCCATGACCACATGATTTTCTTACTAACAAAAAAAAGAGGGTCGCTAGTAGACTTCCCTCGAAGTGTGCTAAAACACAATGTCAGTAACAGAAGACTAAACAAATACAAAAACTCGAAGATGCAAATCAAAGCTACAGGTTTGGTCAAAACTGGAACTAAGGCCCACTATATTCTGCTACACATAGATCCGACAAAAAGAAGGGCACAATAGCAACCAATTAAAAGGAAATATATTCCCATTGTAATTTGACTTTCTAGGTTCAAGCTTCCATAGCACTACGGGATTTAACTTTCTATCTGGCACACTAATATCATCAAAATTTTACTAAATCTCTCTGATACCACTAAAATTTGTCACGCCCCGAACCCAGCTCTATGGACTTGGGACACCGACAAACGGCCGTACACCTACAAGGCCGAAATCAAGTAGGGATACAAGGCATCAAAACCTGAAAAAAATTAACAACAAGATTATGAGCTTGGGAGCCCAGTAAGTAACCACTAAAAATATCGGGATCACAAAATGTTGAATAATCTTTAAAACATACAAAATGTAATATAATGAAATAAATATCAAAAATGAACCCATAAATCGAAATGGTTCAAAAACAGATTTAATTTACCAAAAATAACGAGCATATAAGTCCCCCAAACAACTAATGCCAAAAAACAAAAATATCATAACTCATTTATTTAAACTCGGTGACCCGAGTCGGATTTCGAACTCATAGGTTTACCCTCGGTGACCCTGAGCCGAATATCGAGGTCGTTATTCTTCACCGACGGAACGATGCGAAACTATAGTTTCTATGTCGGCAAATGCGTGTCGACACGCGTCGGGTGTTTAACCGCCAGTGACAGGGTTATTACATTGTTAATTGGGGACTAAGAATTTCTATACAAAAATATATATATGCACATCAAAAATTATTGTCAACCCGTAAAGAGTGAAATTGCGGATCCCATTTTTCTATCAAAAAAAGTATTCCAATTATATCAAATAATCTATTATTAACTAACAGAATAATCCACACAAATAATAAAAAAAATTAATTAAATATGGACTAGGATTTTGATTCAAAAAATTGAGACATTGAGAAAAGAAATCAAAGGATTAGTGTTTTGACTCAAAACTGAAAATAGGAGACATTATTATAAGAAAAAATAGGATTAGGATTTTGATTTCAAAATAGTTGACATTCAGAAAAGAAAAACCTAGGATAATGGTTTTGATTAAAAAATCTGAGATATTTCAAAAAGGAAACATATGTTAGTGTTTTGTTTCAAATATAGTAGGCATTCCGAATGGAAAACATATGATTAGGGTTTTAATTGAAAAATAGGAGACATTACTATAAAAAAACATAGGATCAAGGTTTTGATTCAAAAATAGTAATGTCTCCAATCCTAATGTTATTGTTTCTAATCAAAACAATAATAGTAGACATTCCAAAAATAAAACATAGGATTAGGTTTTGATTCAAATAAAGTAGGTATTCCAAAAAGAAAACATAGAATTAATGTGTTCATTGAAAAATATGAGACATTACTATAGGAAAAAAGGGATTGGGGTTTTGAATGAGAAATAGGAGACATTACTATGTGAAAACAAAGAATTAGGGTTTTAATACAAAAAAAGTAGTGCCTCTTATCTTTAATGTTATTGGTTTTATTCAAAACAAAAATAGTAGACATTCCAAAAAGAAAACATAGAATTAGGGTTTATATTCAAATATAGTAGCCATTTAAAAAGGAAAACATCGGATTAGGGCTTTGTTTGAAAAATATGAGACATTACTATAAGAAACAATAGGATTAGGGTTTTGAATGAGAAATATAAGACATTACTATAAGATAACAAAGGATTAGGTTTTTTATTAAAAAATAGTAGCCATTCCGAAAAGAAAACATAGGATTAGGGTTTTGATTAAAAATATGGTACATTTCTAAAAGAATACATAGGATTAGGGTTTTTATTGAAAATAGGAGACATTACTATATGAAAATTTAGGATTAGCGTTTTGATTAAATAGCGAAAGGTAAGGGGCATTTCCAAAAAAATACATAAGATTTGGGTTTTGATTCAAAAAAAGAAGACATTCAAAAAAGAAAACATACGATTAGAATTTTGATTCAAAAAAAGGAGTCATTCCAAAAAAAAAACAACATAAGATCAAGGTTTTTATTCAAAACTAAAAAATATGAGACATTAGGAAAGAAAACATATGATTATTTTTTTATTTCAAATTAGAAGGCATAGGATTAGGGTTTTGATTGAAAAATATGAGACATTCTCAAAATAAAACATAGGGCTAAGGGTTTTGAGTCAAATATAGTAGGCATTCCTAAAAGAAAATAAAGGATTAGGGTTTTGATTGAAAAATAGTAGACATTACTATATGAAAATATAAGATTACAGTTTTGATTTAAAAATTGTTGACATTACAAAAAGAAAACAATGGATTGGTGTTTTGATTGAAATATAGTAGACATTCCAAAAAGAAAACATAGGATTATGGTTTTCATTGAAAAATATGAGACATTGCGAAAATAAAACATAGGATTAAGTTTTTGATTGGAAAAATATAAGGCATTTTAAAAATATAACATAGGATTAGGTTTTCAATAAAAAATAGCAGACATAGGATAACTGTTATAAAAAATGGCTTTCAAAAAAACAACTTTGGTTGAGGGTTTTGATTAAAAAATAGGATTAGGATTTTTATTTAAAAATAGGAGGCATTGCGAAAAGAAAATATATGATTAGGGTTTTGATTCAAAACAGAAAAATAGGAGACATTGCGAAAAGAAAATCATGGATTATGGTTTTGCCTAAAAAATATGAGATATTCCGAAAGGAATGGATATGATAAGGGTTTTGATTGAAATATGAAAAATAGGAAACATTCAGAAATAAAACATAGGATTAGAGCTTCGATTAGAAAATAGGAGACAATATGAATGGATAACATTGGATTAGAGTTTTTGATTGAAAAAATAGGAGATATTTCAAAAATAACACAAATGATTAGGGTTTTTATTCAAATATAGTAGACATTCTAAAAAGAAAACATAGGATTAGAGTTTTGATTAAAAAATAGGCGATATTACTATCAAAAAACATAGGATTAGGGTTTTGATTGAAAATTTGGAGAGATTACTATAAGAAAAATATAGGATTAAAGGTTTTGAATAAAAACGGGAGACATTGCTATAAGAAAACATAGGATTATGGTTTCGATTAAAAAATAGTATACATTCTAAAAAAAATATAGGATTGGGGTTTTGATTTGAAAAATGTGAGGCAATTCTAAAAGAAAACATATGATTATGGTTTTGATTGAAAAATATGAAACATTACTATAATAAAGCATAGGATTCAAGTTTTGAATAAAACCCAAAAAAAGGGAAAATTTCTGACAAAAAACATAGGATCAGGGTTTTTATTCAAAAAATAGGATACATTTCGAAAAGAAAACATAGAATTAGCATTTTAATTGAAAAGTAAGAGGTATTCCGAAAAGAAAACATAGGATTAGGGTTTAAATTGGAAAATAGGAGACATTCCTATAAAAAAACATAGGATTTGGGGTTTGAATGAAAAGTAGAAGACATTACTATAAGAAAATATAGGATTAGTGTTTTGATTAAAAATTAGTAGACATTCCCAAAAGAAAACATAGAATTCCGGTTTTGATTCAAATATAGTAGCCATTTAAAAAAGCATAGGATTATTATTTTCATTGAAAAATAGGTAACATTACAATAACAAAACATAGGATTTTGGTTTTTAATTCAAAAATAATAGACATTCAGAAAATACCACATATGATTAGGGTTTTGATTGAAAAATAGTAAGCATTTAGAAGATAAAACAACAGATTAGGATTTTGATTGGAAAATATGGGACATTGTGAAAAGAAAAACATCGGATTAGGGTTTTGATTGAAAATTAGGAGAGATTCCCAAAACAAAAGATTGGATTAGGATTTTGATTCCAAAAAATGAGACATTCTAAAAAGAAAACAAACGATTAGGGTTTTGGTTGAAACCTGAAAAATAGAACTTATTCAGAAAAGAAAACATAAGGTTAGGGTTTTGATTCAAAAATTACAGAAATTATGAAAGGAAAAAAAGGATTAGGTTTTTGATTGAAGAATAGGAGACATTCAAAAAATATAACATATGTTACGGTTTTCATTCAAACCTTATAAATAGGGTACATTAAGAAAAGAAAAAATATAGGATTCCAGTTTTGTTTGCTAAATAAGAGACATTCCAAAAACAAAACGTACGAATATGGTTTTGATTAAGATATAGTAGGCTTTCCAAACTGAAAATATAGAATTAGGGTTTTAATTGAAAAATAGGAGACCTTACTATAAGAAAACATAGAATTAAGGTTTTCATTTAAAATTAGGTTTTTGATTGAAAAATATTAGATATTCCCAAAATAAAACATAGGAGTATGTTTTTTGATAAAAAATAGTAGACATTCCAAAAAGAAAACATAAGATTAGGGTTTTCATTAAAAAAATGAAGGCATTCCAAAAAAAACATAGGAAACTTAGGATTAGGGTTTTGATTGAAAAATAGGAGTCAATACTATAATAAAACATCGGATTAGGGTTTTGATTAAAAACCTAAAAGCAGGGGACATTTCCAAACAAAAATATAGGATTAGTGTTTTTATTCAAAATAGAGACATTCTGAAAAGAAAACAAAAAATTAATGTTTTCATTTGAAAAATAGGGGGCCTTCCGAGAAGGACCAATAGGATTAGGGTTTTGATTCAAATATAGTAGGCATTCTGAAAAGAAAACATAGGAATGGGGTTCTAATTTTAAATACGAGGCATTACTATAATAAACCATAGGATTAGGATTTTGATTCAAAAATAGGAGACATTACCATAAAAAAAAACATACGATAGGGTTTTCATTGAAAAATAGTAGACATTCCGAAAAGATAACAAAGGATTAGGATTTGGATTCAAATATAGGAGCCATTAGGAAAAGAAAACATAGCATTAGGGTATTGACTAAAAGTAGGAGACAGTAATATTAGTAAACATAGGGTTAGGGGTTTGATTAAAAAATAGTAGACATTTAGAAAAGAACACATGTGATTAGGATTTTGATTTAAAAATAGGAATCATTCGGAAAAGAAAACATAAGATTAGGGTTTTCATTGAAAAATTAACAAACATTCCCAAAACAAAAGATAAGATTAGGGGTTTGACTCAAAAATTGAGAAATTCTAAAAAGAAAACAAAGGATTAGAGTTTTGATTCAAACCTGAAAATATACCAATTTCAAAAAGAAAACATGGGATTAGAGTCTTTATTAAAAAAATAGTATACATTCCTAAAAGAAAAGAAAAGATTAGGTTTTTGATTGAAAAATAACAGACATACAGAAAAGAAAACATACATTAAGGTTTTGATTCAAAACTGATAAATAGGATACATTATGAAAAAAAAACATTGAATTCGGGTTTTGTTTGCAAAATAGGAGACACTCCAAAAACAAAATATAGAATTAGAATTTTAATTCAAATATAGTAGGCCTACCGAAAAAAAAACATACGACTAGGGTTTTGATTCAAATATAGAAGGCATTCTGAAATGAAAACATACGATTAGGGTTTAGATTAAAACATAGGAGACATTATTATAAGAAACCACAGGATTAGGGGTTTGATTAAAAAATAGTAGACATTCTAAAAAGAAAACCTAGGATTAGATTTTTGATTGAAATATAGTAGGCATTCCGAAAAGAAAAACATAAGATTAGCATTTTGATTAAAAAATAGGAGGCATTCCAAAAAAAACTTATCATTAGGGTTTTGATTCAAATATTGTAGCCATTTCAAAAAAGTAATCATAGCAATAGGGATTTGATTGAAAAATATAAGACATTACTAAAAGAAAATATAGGATTATGGTTTTGAATGAAAAATATGAGACATAACTATAAGAAAACATAGGATAATGGTTTTAATTATAAAATAGTAGGCATTTACAAAAAGAGAACAAAGAATTACGGTTTTGATTCAAATATAGTAGGCATTATGAAAAAAAAACATACAATTAGCGTACTGATTGAAAAATAAAAAACATAGGATTTGGGTTTTCATTCAATAATACTAGATATTAAGAATAGAACACGTAGAATTAGGATTTTGATTGAAAAATAGGAGGCATTGAGGAAAGAAAACATAGGATTTCTGTTAGGATTGAAAAATATGAGACATTACGAAAAGAAAATATCATATTACGGATTTGATTAAAAATTAGCAGACATTCATAAAATAAAAGATAGGATAAGTGATTTGATTATACAGATATGAGACATTATGAAAACAAAACAAAGCATTAGGGTTTTGATTCAAAAGTGAAAAATAGGACACATTCCAAAAAGAAAATGATGGATTAGGGTTTTGACCAATAAATAGTAAACATTCCAAAGAGAAACAAAAGGATTAGGTTTTTAATTGAAAAATATGAGACATTCCAAAAACAAAACATAGGTTAGGGTTTTGATTCAAAACTAATAAATAGGAGACATTAAGAAAAGGAAACATAGGATTAGGTTTTTCTTTACAAAATAGGAGAAATTCCGAAAAGAAAAAAATGGGATTAGGGTCTTGATCAAAATATGGTAGATATTCAGAAAATATAGTATTTGGGTTTTGATTGAGAGATAGGTGACATTAATATAATAAAACATTGGATTAGGGTTTTGATTAAAAAAACAGTAGACATTCCAAAAACAAAACATAAGATTAGGGTTTTGATTGAAATATAGTAGGCACTCCGAAAAGAAAAACAAAGGATTAGGGTTATAATTGAAAAATATGAGACATTCCGAAAATAAAACATAGAATTAAGGTTTTGAATAAAATAATTACAGACATTCCCAAACGAAGACATAAGATAAGGGTTATGGTTTTGATTAAAAAGTATCATACATTTAAAAAGGAAAACATAGAATTTGGGATTTGTTTCAAAAATAGGAGACATTCAGAAAATAAAATATAGGGTTACGGTTTAGATTCAAATATGGTAGGTATTACGAAAGAAAACATAGGATTAAGGTTTTGATTCAGAAATAGGAGATATTACAATATGAAAATGTAGGATAACAGTTTGTATTGAAAAATAAGAGACATTACTATAAGAAAACATAGGATTTGCGTTTTGAATAAGAAAAGGAAGACATTTCTATAAGAAAACATAGGATTAATATTTTGAATCAATAATAGTAGACATTCCGAAAAGAAAACTAAGGATTAGGATTTTGATTGAAAAATATTAGATATTCTGATAAGAAAACATACGATCAGGGTTTTTGTTAAAAAATAGGAGACACTTCGGAAAGAAAACATAGAACTAGTGTTTTTATTCACCTATTTTTGAATCAAAACCCCTAATCCTATGTTTACTTTTCGGAATGTATCCTATTTTACAATTTTGAATTAAAACCCTAATCCTATGTTTTTTCTTTTCTGAATACCTACTATTTTTGAATCATAACCCTAATCTAATTTGTTCTTTGGGAATGTCTTTTATTGTAATGTCTCCTATTTTTCAATCAAAACTATAATCCTTTATTTTCTTTTGGGAATGTCTGCTATTTTTTATTGCAAAAAATGAGACATTCTAAAAACATATTTATAGTAGGGTTTTTATTTTGTGGAAATGTCTACTATATTTGAATGAAAACCCTGATAATATATTTTCTTATAGTAATGTCACCTAATTTTCAATTAAAACGCTAACACTATGTAATCTTTTTGGAATGTCTACAATTTTTAAATCAAAAATTCTAATCCAATGTTTTCTTTTCCCATTCCACAATAATCATATGGTTATTATTCAAAAACATAGGATTGAAAACCCTAAACCTATTTTTTGTTTCCAAAATAGAAGACATTCGGAATGATAGTCTGAAATAGGAGACATTCTGAATGATAGTCCAAAATAATCCAATGTCTACAATATTTAAATCAAAACCCTAATCCAACTAATGGAAACGCTAATAAGATGTCCTATTTTTGAATGGAAACGCTGATAATATGTCCAAAAAATGTAATGTCTCTTATTTTTCATTGAAAACCATA
>NC_052490.1:19543066-19613293 GCF_009730915.1 Dioscorea cayenensis subsp. rotundata
TCCACCTTGACAAGCACGTCTTCAATGATCTACCTCTCGGATGTACTGCTGATCGGTCAGCTAGTTTCAAAGTCATCCGAGTAGGCCTAGGCTGCTGAAAGCCTAGCTTTTGAAAGAAAGTGTATGGCATGACGTTGATATTAGCCCCTGAGTCCGGCAATGCCATTTCCTCACCTAAATTGCCAATATTACACGGAATGATTAAGCTTTCGGGGTTTTTCTTCTTGTTCAGCATGTTCTTTTGCAATACAGAGCATGAAGCATCTAAAAATCAACTGAAGCACTTTCTCCTCCAACTTCCTTTTGTTGGTCGACAAGTCTTTCGAGAACCCATACTTAGGCATTTTGGGCCAATGCATCGACAAAGGGATATTGATGTGGAGTTGCTTGAACAAACTCGAGAACTTGTTGTCTTATTCATCCTTTTGGTCATTTTTCAATCTAGAGGGATAAGGGATTCTTGGCTTGAAAGGTGGGGGTGCCACCTCTTTCTCTTTGCTAAATGCGCCTCTTCCACCTCTATAACATCGGGTGCGTGTTCTTTTGGCTTCTCACTTGGAAGCCTAGCTTGACCTCATGACCACTTCTCAAAGTGATCGCCTTCACCATGCTCTCTGAGGGTTGGTCTACTGTGTTGCTCGTGCAGCTTCCATGTGGCCTTTCGGAAGAGACTTACGTAATTTGCCCACGATTTTCAAGGTTATGAAAAGAGGCGGTGTGGTTGCGAGAGTGTAGCCTCGACTGATTCAAACCTTGTATTTGCGAGTTGCACAAATCTAGCCAAGTGCTTCTCTAAGTCGATCGTCGGGTTTTCCAAACACGAGACTACGTTTTTCCACCTGAGAGGCTTGTTGTTGTTGGAAACCGAGTGGCCCCATGGCCTTTTTGTGGACCCACGATTACTCCATGAGAAATTGGGATGATTCTTCCAACCGAATTGTAGGTATTGTTATATGGGTTTTCCTTGAGGTCTCATGCCATTACCTACAAAATCAGCGTTCTCCACGAAGAACCATCACCAATAGAAATCGAGGGCAGATCGGAGGGAGCATGTCCTCCACACACCGTTGCAATTAGTCCACGGCCGCCACTCTATTTGAGTTAGAAGATCTACACTTCTTACTCAAACTCTCCCACTTGAGCCGCTAATGAAGTTACGCATCTATTTCATGGAGGCCGTCCACTTTTCTTCTCACTAACATTCCATTGGTAGTTGTTTAACCCCATTTCTTCAATTAATGCGCGAGCTTCATCGGGGTCTTGATACCTAAGGTACCTCCTGACTACGCATCCAAGAGTTGCGTTGTACTCGGGTTCAAACCATTGTAAAAGGTTTTGAACAATCATCCATCGAGGAGATACGTGTTGCGGGCACTTTCTCAGGAGCTCCTTGAACCTTTCCCATGTCTCAAATAGAGACTCCAATTCCAACTGAACAAAGGATGAGATCTCATTCCTAAACTTTGTAGATTTTCGGGAGGAAATAGCGGGCAAGAAAAACTTCTACCATCTCCTCCCATGTGGTGATCGATGCTCTGAGGTAATGAGTGTAGCGCTGATAAGTGCTTGAGTAGACATATTTTTATATATATTTACATGCATTGAGCATCATTTCTACTTGTGGTTTTATGTCTCATATTGTGTATTTGGTGTTCTTTTATGCATATAGAGTGTGAATGCCTTGAAGAGTAAAGGAAGCAAAGATAGGCTATAAAGACACAATGTTGGGAGTTCTTGTTCAATTCAAGGATCAAGACACGAAAGGCAGTTCATAAGCGTGGAGATGTGTGCCAACTTAAAAGAAGATTCATGTCAATTCACTAGTTGGAAGAGCACAAAGCGAGCCACATCTTCATATTCCTTCTCTTTTGTGAAGATTGCGAGACCTCTAAAAGATACGTCGATGAAGAAAAGTTTTATAGCCTACCACATGGGCGTATGCTCGGACATGTGCCTTAAGAAGAGTGTTCGGATCATGTTTTTGTAAAAAGTATTGTAGAAATTTCAACATAGCGATCGCGTAGCAAATTTACATTCAGCGTCGAAATTCTGCGACCAGCGCGCGCGTGGGAAAATCCACCTGCAGGCGTGAGGGGCAGCGTGACGGAGCGCGATCTAAGGGACTATAAATAGCCGTTTTACCCTATTTTTCGATCTTTTGTCGCGGCTCTTGAGGGTGAGGCGGCTAGGGTTTTGGAGAGGAGTCTTTGCGGCTTTGGGTACGCCGTCACCAACTTTGATCGATTCCTCCTCCGTCGTAGCTTCAAGGAAGCCACCGGTGAACCTAACTGCGGTGGGTCCTTCAAGGCGATCAGAAGCTCTCCATCGAGGCCATCGGTTCATATATAAGGGGTTTATTTCTATAGTTTTAATGTACTTTCATTCATTGATCTTGTGTTTTTGTATGTTGCTCAAGTGGAGGCTAAAACCCTAGAGGGTATTTGGGCTTATGAACCCTAGGATTCTCATCTTTTTGTGGATTTGCTTAGTGTTTTCTATTTAATCCGAGTTTGATTAAGTTTTAATCTTATATTCCTCATTGCTTGCTTGTTTTAATTAATCGTTGTGGTTCATTGGTTTGCATGATTTGTTACTTTGATGTGAGAGGGTCTCCATTAGAGTTAGAACTTCAAGATTTAAGAGGGTTGAGAGGGTGAGTCATGATATAGTGGAGTGTCCCCTCTAACTTCCGATTGATTGTATTCTATCTCCGTTCCTTAGGCTCTATGCAACCATATTTGATGTGAGGTGTGAGATTGAGAGATTTCTCGCTCGGGACCTTGTAGGGGGTTAGGATCCTTGCCGGGGAATTAGGGATTGGATCAATCTTTAGGAATCGGATACACCTCTTGGAATCCCTAGAGTGCTGCGGTCATATGTGGTGTGAGTGTTGAGATTGAGTGATTTCTCCACGGGACCTCGTGGGGAGTAGTAGTCGGTGATTGGGAGGCCGGATCCGATTATATTTGGATTTCCATGACTTAACACTCATCATAGAAACACTTTGCTTATTCGGGACCTAATACACGAATCCTAGGGAGACATTGCCCGAATACCTCACTTTTCTTGATTGAGATCTCCATCCATTTTAACCCTTGCATATTACGTCTACTGTTATTCACTTCTTCGCACATTAGATCACCCACACCTTTCCATTTATCATTAGGTTGAAAGCGGAGAAGAAGTTAGTACTAGTAGCTACATTCCCTATGGATTCAACTACCCACTCACGGGGTAATTATTGCTTCGACACCGTGCGACTTGCGGTACATACACGCATATTTGGATGCGTGTCGGTGTCGACTTGCCGCTCCTCCTTTTTAAGGAAAAATGGGAAGGCTCTCAACTTGATGGCATCATCCGTTACTCCGTTTATCTTGACATATCACACCTCGAGAAAACTCTCTATATGACTATTTGGATCCTCATAGGCCAAACCGTTGAACTGTGTGAATTGCTGCAACATGTGGATGAATACCGGCTTCAACTCAAAGTTCTGAGCTGTAATAGGGGGACACACGATACTCGATTGTATCCCCAACACAAAAGGTTTGGTATAATCGGACAATGTTCGCTGTTTCTCATTCTATTCTGCCATGTTTTCAGATCCTTCCACTTCCAAATCAGCTAAATTAGATTGTTCTTGCACATGCTCTTTCCCTTTTCTTCTAAGTGTACGTTCAAGCTCAGGATCTCCTTTAATCAATGTTGAGGGATTCCCTCGGGTCATAACCTGGACACGCCCAAAAAGAAAGAAAAAGAAATCGAGCGATGATAGAATAAGAAGATATGAAATAGAATGTATGGTGAAATAGCTAAGAAAACAAAAGTGCAAAAGTATCTCTAAACGCCTACTCCCCGGCAATGGCCTACTTGACAAGGTCCCCTTGCGTATATCCTACAAGTGCAGGGTTTGTCGAAGTAATAATCCCGGATAGTGGTGCTCGAATCCGAGGGGAGTAGGGAATAAGAACACTTAATTAAACTTCTTAGCTATGTGAAAGATTAATAGTGATAAAGTGTGACAATGATTCAATTCTCAAGGTAAAAAGCAACAAGTAAGAGCACGAGTAAAGGAGAAGGTAAGACAATCGATAAAGATGGGGTACTAGGATAATGCTCCGCCTAGGGGCGATTGCTTCAAGTGCAAGAACCCTCTATTAGTGCTTCCTAATCAATGCAATAGTGAGTCATAGAAATCCTTCATTACATAGTCCCCAAATCAAAGGTCAACTATGCTAACTCCATACATATCCCGGAGAGAAATCGAACAATCTCAACACTTCACACTTGCATAGAGTTTACGATGAGGCTCTAGAGATTCCAAGTGATAAATCATGTTCCTAATTATAGACCTAACCCTTTGGTCCAAGTGGAAGGTCCCTAACCATGATTAAGGCCTAGATACTAAGATCACCTCAACGCTTCACTCCGTTGCACTCGCAACTAAGCCCCAGGTCATTCCTTAGACCTCAGCTGCTCAGCGGCTCTCGACTAACCCTCTCGAGCCCTCTCCAACCCTAGCTTTGTCTAACACTCGTGGTGTGTGTCACTCACTTATAAGGTTACCAACAAGAACTCTCACCCTAGTGTCACTCTGGGAAATGTTCATACAATCAAGCATTCAAGGTTGGAACTCACAATAAACATCAATTAATTGAAAACATATTAAAAGAGATTCAATGAAGCGAATACATCCTAGGGTTCACAAATACCCAAGAGTACCCCACTAGGGGTTGGCTCTCCATAGAGCTAGAGTACAATCAAAAGAAATAGAATGTAAAAAGCAATGAATCCATAGAAAAACCCCTCGATGGTCGTAATAGATGGTCTTGTGAGAGTGCTTTTGCACTCGTGCGTCCAAAGGATTCCCTCATCCGGTATAGGATATGCCTCGGCGGAAGCTCCCCTACCAACCTTCTCCTTAAGGAATGGCGATGTCGAGACCATGAGAACCTCTCCAAAACCCTAGCTAATACCCCTCAAAACCATAGCTGAAGCCCTCTCTCAAGTTGGGAAAAAGATGGAGAAGAGAATCCTGAAATCGGGAGTACGTATCGACTTTAAATAGAAATTTTGGAGTCGAGGCGACTACTGCGGGCACTGTGGATTTTTCACTGCCCATGTGGAATTTTTCACACGGGCGTGGATAATTTCTA
This sequence comes from Dioscorea cayenensis subsp. rotundata, assembly GCF_009730915.1. Classification (NCBI taxonomy): domain Eukaryota; kingdom Viridiplantae; phylum Streptophyta; class Magnoliopsida; order Dioscoreales; family Dioscoreaceae; genus Dioscorea; species Dioscorea cayenensis. Next base: position 19,548,226 of record NC_052490.1, read on the forward strand.
CCGCCCGTGTGGATTCTCCCGAATTCCTATTTTTCTCTGCGGTTGTGGGCGGTGTTGCTTTCTGGTACTTTGGTATAGTGCTGCCCTTTCTGATATCGTCTGGATAGCTTCCGAATCCATACTTTCATGGGGGTAACACAAGCAGGGCACCACGTTCATCGTGGATCACTTGCTTCTTCAATGATAGAACAAGTTGGTGGAGCTCTTGTTCTATGTTCATAAGTCGGAATGCTCAGAGTGTGATTGCCCTTGTGCCCTTCAAATGGATGTTCTAACTAGAATACGAGGAGGTTGGAACACACTCTAGCATCTCACGACCGACCTATGTCTTCGCGTTTGAACCTTAGCAAAATTTTCTCCAAAATCGGTGCATTGTGTTCCACATTGGCTTCTTTCCTTTATACTCGGCCTCACAACCCCACCTGCACGAAAGTAACATAAAAACACACATTTTAGTGTAAAAACCCGAGAAAAGTAATGCTCAACATAAGGAATGAACGCTTCGCATTCATATCGCACAAGCACTTATCAGCTGCATTCCATCAAATGAAGGAGTGCTTGAAAGCCGCTCCTGCCATAGCAAAATGGGGCTGTGTTAAGCTAGTAAGGGTGAACCATTGTATTTTTTAGTGAGAAGTTATCGAGAACATGTTTGAAATAAATGACATATGGCGTCAAATTTTATCTTTGTAGTGTAGGCTATCAAACACACATGAGGCATTATCGATTTACCTAGAGTTCATCTTATACACAGATCAACCATGACTAACTCTACGCAATGCCCCAGTGGAGAAATCACTCAGTCTCAACAGCTCACATTGCGTATAAATGCAAGAAGCTCTATGGATTCCAAATGATAAACCCTATTCCTACATGTAGATCTAACCCTTTGGTCCCGACGAAAGACCACTAGTCCCAATTACGCCGCAGATAGTAAGGATTACGTCAACGCTTCACTCTGTTGCTCGCGCAACTAAGCCCAACAGGAGTTTCTCTCTTAGCACTTCACCCTATTGTGACCGCAAAGAACTCTAGGAGCATGGAGGTAGGATAAATCACACGGAAGGGAAAGGGGATGCTCTACAACCTCTCGACTCACCCTCTCAGCCCTCTCCAACCTACCAATGTCTATACCTCATGGTGTGTTACTCATCCACAAAGGCTATCAAAATAGGCCTCAACCCTAATATCACTCTAAAGGGAGAAATCATTTTAACAAGCATTCAAGATTGGAACTCAATTATAGACATCAATTAAGGAAAATATAATATATGGTCAATAAAAACAATAACATCCCTAGGAAACACAAGTCCAAGTACCCACTAGGAGGTTTAGCTCTCCATGGAGAAAGATACAATCAATAATGAAATTGAAAGTAAAAACATGTAATCCACAAGAAAACTGCCTCGGTATTTGTGTCTATGATCTTGTGAAATAACCTCATCCTCTCCAATTTTCCTCTTGTCAAGCCTAGGGCACACCTCACTGATCGTTGCTGATGAAAGCTTCCCCAATAACTATATTCAAATAGAAATGCACTGTTAAAAGCCGTAGAACTACTCCAAACCCCTTGTAAAAGCCCCTCTAAACCCTAGCCGCATACCTCCCAAAATTTGGAGAAAAGATGGAGAGAACGATGAAAGATGGATGCCCAAATTGGTACAAGTTGTGGCTTTATAAATGGCTGGAATCAGGCATCCACATATTTGTGTGGAATTTCCACATGCCCATGTGGATTTCTAGAAATCTGATTTTTTGCGGGCTGTGAACAGTAAGTGCTACAATAAATTGCGACAATAGTACTCCGACAAAATACTCACGAATCCACACTTTTCATCGAGGTAACATAAATGGGCACACGTCTATGTCGTAGATCGCATCACTTCTTCAATAAAATGCCATATTGGTGAATATCTTGCTAATATTGTACAAGTCAGAATAGGCAAATGTGACTGCTTTTGTGCCCCTCCGAACAATGTAATTTCTTGAGCGCATGGAGGTTGGCACACATTCATTTATCTTTGATTACAACTTGTGTCTTCACATTTGTTCAATCCATGACTTCATCGACAAAGTACAATCACAATCTACTTTAGCTTCTTTCTTCCATAATTGGCTTCACAACCCTTCATGCATGAAAGTTCACAAATACATATATATTATCACTAAAATCTGATAAAAGTAATGCTCATCGTAAGAAAAGAATACTTCATATTACTAATACACAAGCACTAATCAAGCATGTACTTCCCAAAGCTCTAATTGAGAGGGACTTATTTATGTACAAAATGAAAAGAGAAGGAAGTAGCTTCACAGATCCTCTATGGTAGCCAATTCCTAGGTGACCGCCAAGGTGGCTTTCACACTTTTGAGGTCGTAGCTCTTTTCTACTGGGGTTGTAGCTTTCACTCATCCCATGAGATAGCTCTTTCTCTCATTAGGGCATAACTAGTGTCCCACATATGGGAGTAGCTTCATACTTCATAGGTGGTAGCTCTTTTCACCCCAAATGCACAACTAAAACAAGTATTTTTCTCTTTTCATTTTTTTTTCAGCACAAATAGCACTAATTAGTCCCTTAAACATCGAACTTGAGTTTCCAAAAGAGTTTAATGAGCTACTAGTGCAACAAGTGAACAAGTGTCAATCGGGTAAAAATTCCTAAAACTCCAAGTAAAAACTTGAGCATGAAAACATTCTATGATGAAGATTCTCCTAAACTCAAGAATACAGTCATTGCAACTAAGGTGAATCACCATTAGCTACGTGAGCATGCATGATCAAAGCATAGGTATAAAACATATGTAATGTGAACTTACCCCCCCCCTGCCCCCACACACACACACTTAAGATTTATATTGCCCTCAATGTACGCATGCAAGCACAATACAAAGTATATCACTCAAAATGTATGTGGGAGTGGGCAATTGAAACAATACTCCCCTGAACTCCTAGTGGCGCATTTGATGGAGCTAAATCCTTGGGAGTTGAGCTCCAACGGTTTGAGAAGCACACAAGGCCAAGTGTAAAACACATTGACCGTGTCTATGACTAATCCTCAATTTCCATACTAACAAGACCATCTGTTGGCATACACAAGGGGTTCAGTAAAGCTCAACAAAAACAAAATAAAACTTGAGTATATAAAAGTAAAGCAATGAAATGCAACTCAAGACAAAAAATAAGATTAACTCATAAATAAGATCCTTTCTGAGTATACAATGCCCAAAATAAAATATGGAAAATGGAATACAAAATCATAAAGAACTAAGAGAAGGATGCACCAAGTGTTGGTCTCTACGCTGGCTGCCCTAATACTATTGGTAGCGGTGCCAAGTCAAATGGTGTCATGGATCTTGTGATGGTGATGCTGGAGGAGCCTGTGTGGGGTAAAGGGTTTCATAATGAATGGTGAGGCGGTGTCCCGCTCATGTAGTTGTTGCAGAATATCAAGATGCGCCATCATCTTTGTGTGCTGCGCGAACTGTGTCGGCCGAACCTCGACGATATTAGTCCAGAGCACCCTTACAGCATTCTAGAGCCTCTCAAAATGATCATAGCCTAGAGATGGAGAAAAGATAAGCACTGGGGAGCAACTCCTGTGCTGCAGGAGGTGCATCGGTTTCCACCGGCTCTAGCTGCAGCTCAGGAGCAGGTAGAGACCCCTTAGCTTCAGCAACCTCAATCTCTAATGGCTCTAGTTGGGGTATATTTAGCACATACACCCTGTCTCTATAGCATTTGATCATGCCCATCATACACATGGTCTCTAAGTCGAGGGGTATTGGAATAATCGTCTTCTCAGCCCCTCTAATCTCATCCAGTAGACCCATCCCGACGATGAGTCTGGTGATGTATGGGACCGAGAAGATCACCCCGATCCTGGTATACTCCCCCTGATGTCACAAGTACTCTGCTACGATGTGTCCTAGATGGATCAACATGCTATGAACCATCTAATAGGGATATACTTCAGCTCTTGCCGGCTCAGGACTCTAGTACTATCACCACGGCCGTTCACCGACCTACTCTAATTGTTGTGCAAGTAGCGGTAAGCAGGTCAAGAAAGGCTTGTGGCCTTGGACACTCCGTGATCGTGTTATCAGTATCCACACAACGCTCTGTATGTGTACTACGGTGTCAAAGTACCGGGCTAATCTGTTGGTAGCTGCTCGTATTCTTGTGTTATAGTGAAGCTCTCCTTGTATATTCCAAATCTAACTGAGAACTGCGTGACGCTCATACTATAATGGTGTCCAAATGCTCTGAACTGTATGACATCGATGCTGTCAAATCTCCTCTACTATCGATCAAACTCGAAAGATAAAAATACCTCCAAGGTCAAAAGATAAATGGCGGGCTCACGAATGTATAATAATCTGCCCAACCTACCCACCGTGAGCAACTACTCAACCTCATTCGCAATATCATTGGGCAACTACACCTCCCTGAGCAAGCTCAAATCTGGTAGTCACGTCTGACCAAACTTGATCTTCTATAAATGCTCAAATCGAGTCTAGTGCTTGAGAGTCGAGAATTATAGGTACTCCGGCTCAGGTGAGGACTCACGAGGATGTTTGCCAGCCACTTTCTTAGTCATAGGTCACATGTCTGCAAGCTTTGAAAAGAAAAAATGATTAGAACACTCACAGAATTAACACTATAGAAATCCATATAGTCGTGTAGAAATTCCATGCGCATGTGTGGATCCATGGGGCATGAAAACCGCATGGCCACCATACTAAAAACTTAAAAATACATCACAACTTCATTCCAAACTCACTCTAAAGCATACATAAACCATTTAGCATAATAACAAACCGCATTCACCAGTTTAATCAATGCAAATCAAGTAATGGTGAAGAAAAGAGAAAAAGGTTTTACCGACGAAATAGAGAATGAAAGCTTGAAATCGGCCAGAAAACTCTAATAAAAACCCTCAAAAATAATGGTGCGAAGTCATGAGAGTGAATGAAAGCATTCTCTAAGTGTATGGGAGTGAGAAGATGAAGAAACACGAAAAACTTTTAAAGAAAATAGGCATCTCTTTGGTGTTCTGTGCATCAACACAGATGTGTGGAAATTACCCACGCCTATGTGACTCTATAGGAAAGCATCACAAGGGCAGACATACACCCCTGTGTGCTCTCGGGATAGCACACATTATCTCTGAATGCATCCACATGGGCATGTGGAAATTTTCCACGCCGGTGTGCCTGACCCATAGCGGTACCCACACACCCCTGTAGCTTCTCTGTCCAACCGAGAAAAATTCTAAGTGTTCCACACACCCCTGTGAAAATTCCACACGGACGTGTGGATCTTCACAGGGGTACTCGCAGGGTATTCACATGAACCTGTGTCTTCTCGGGATGATGGAGAACTCTTTACAGAAATTCACACGGGCGTGTGGTAATTACCCACGCCCGTGTGTAGTTCACAGGGTCAAACACAGGTGCAGACACATGCCCCTGTGTATTCTCGGGATAGCCCTCTGAACCTCTGCAGAGAAACACACAGGCGTGCGACCATCATAAGGTTATTCACAGGGGCAAACGCACACCCCTATGTCTTCTCGGGATGAGCTTTGAATGCAAACACACGCCCACGTGGAATTTCCACACGGCCGTGTGTTTTCTCTAGATTACTTAGAAAAAATAACAGAAAATTTCTGAACATTTACAAGTATTCAAATCCTATCTATATTATGAAAATGTAATCAAAGAAACATAAAAAACACGCTCAAATGACCAAGAAGCTTCACCAAAACGCAATTAAGCACATGAAAACACCAAAGATCCATTAGAAAATCACAACAATATCATGTGAAAGATCAAGACACCAACACTTAACCTCTTATTCATGCAACTGGTAACTAAAATCTAGAAAAAAGTAAAGACTTGGGTTGGCTCCCATGAAGCGCTTGTTTAACATCACTTAGCTTGACGTACCTTGCCTTACCTCACGGGGGCTAATAGATGAATGTTTTACTCTTACCCATGACCTGAAAGAACGATGAACATAGTCTTTTGAAGTTAGAGGGGGAGTTGTTGGATTTGTTATTGCACAAGGGTTCATCGCCCTTACTCTATTCTTGCTCATCATCATAAGCCTTGGGGCGTTTCTTGTGACATCTCCTTTCACGCTTCATCATCCGGAGCATCTTCTTCATCATCCCCGGGGTAGGTTGTACCTTCTCCTCTTGACCAAGCATTAAGACTTCTTCATCCTTAACTCCTTGGTCTAGCAACTCCTCTTATGGGTCTAGATTCGTCATTTCCTGCACATATTCATCGATTAGTTGATCGGTAATGTCAAGAAAATAAAGAGTATCATCAAAGTGAAGAGAATGTCACATAGCTTCGGTGAGGCTGTATGTAAGCTTGTTGTCTACAACCCTCAGTGTCAACACCCCACCATCCATATTGATATGTGCCTTGGAAGTGCGCAAGAATGGCCTCCCAAGTATCAAAGGAACATCTACATCCTCATTGACATCCAACACTATGAATATGTGCTTGTCAATCTTGAATAGCAAGTCTTCAATGATGCCCTTCGGATGCCTCACTGTTCGGTCCACCAATTGAAGTATCATCCGAGTAGGCCTAAGCTCTCTTAAGCCTAGCTTCTGAAAGAAATAGTATGGCATGACATTGATACTAGCCCTTGAATCCGCCAATGCCATCTCTTCACCCAAATTAGCAATGTTGCAAGGGATGATGAAGCTTCTGGTGTTTTTCTTCTTGTTCTGCATATTCTTTTGCAAAATTGCCGAACAAGAGGCATCTAAGATCACTGATGCACTCTCCTCCAACTTCCTCTTGTTGGTCAAACGATCCTTTAAAAACCTTGCATACCGAGGCATTTGGGACAACACCTCCATAAAAGGAATGTTGATGTGCAATTGCTTAAATAAACCCAAGAACTTCTTGTATTGCTCATCGTTCTAATCGTTATTTAAACTTGAAAGATAAGGGATTCTTGGCTTGTAAGGTGGGGGTGCCACCTCCTTCTCTTTGTTTACTCTCTCCTCAACCTCTATGACCTCTGATGCTTTAACATTGGTCTTTTCACTTGGAAGCCTTCCTTCAACCTCACGACCACTTCTCAAACTGATCTTCTTTACATGTTCTCTCAGATTGGTGTCGGTGTTACTAGGCAAGCTTCCTTGTGGCCTCTCTTACAGTGACTTCACAATTTGCCCTACTTGATTTTCTAGATTGTGCTATGACACCATGTGATTGTGAAGTATAGCTTTGACCGATTGGAACCTTGTATCTGATAATTGGATGAATCGTATCACAGCTTTCTCTAAGTCAGTCATTCAGGTCTCCAAACCTGAAATTCGGTTCTCCATGTTTGGGGCTTGTTGTTGTTGGAAACCTGGTGGTGCCATGGCTTTTTGTTGCCCTTGGTTATTCCAAGAAAAGTTGGGGTGGCTTCTCCACCCTTGGTTGTAGGTGTTGCTATAAGGATTACCTTATCCTCTTCCCGAATTGCCCAAAAAGTCTACTTGTTCAGTTGGGGCTGAAGTAGCAATAGAAATAAGACAACCATATGGCATATTTGAAACCCCACAACTAGCACAACTTGTGATTGCAGCTACCCTTGGTGATGTCAATGTATCTAATTTCTTGCTTAACGCCTTTACTTGGGCTACCAATGATTTAACTGCATCGATTTCATAGAGTCTAGCCACTTTCTTCCTTTCTCTTGCATTCCATTGGTAGCTATTCAAACCCATTTCATAGATTAATTACCGAGCTTCTTTGGAAGTCTTGTTTCCCATTGTACCTCCTGTGGCAGCATCTAGAAGTTGTTTGTTGCTTGAGCTCAGCATGTTATAAAATGTATTAATGATCATCCACTCGAGGAACCCATGTTGTTGACACTTCTGCAAAAGGTCTTTGAATCATTCCCAAGTCCCAAACAAAGTTTTAAGTTCCATATTAACAAATGAAGATATCTCATTACGAAGCTTTGCCTTTTTCCCAGAAGGAAGTACCTTGCAAGGAAAGCTTCTACCATTTTGTTCAACGTTGTGATGGAAGCTCTTGACAATGAATGAAGCCACTATTTGGCCCTATCTTTTAAACATAATGGGAAAGCCCTCAATCGAATTACATCATCAGAAACCCCATTGATCTTCAACATGTCGTAAACTTCTTAGAAGTTCTCAATATGATTGTGTAGGTCTTCATCAGCTAAACCATTAAATTATGCAGACTGTTGAACCATCTCAGTAAAGGCCAGTTTCAACTGAAAATTCTGGGCTGCTACCAGTGGCCTCACAATACTTGATTGTGTCCCATGAAAAGTTTGTCTAACAAAATCTAAAAGAGTTCTTTATTAGCACTCTTGTTCAACCATGTATTCAGATCCTTCACCCTCTATTTCAGCTGAATGATTCTATTCTTGAACAGGTTCTATACCCATTCTATTAAGTGTTCGTTCAAGTTTAGGATCTCCTTCAACTAATGTCAAAGGGTTCCCTCAGGTTATAACCAGGAGCTGCTACAAAAGAAACAAAAACAAATCAGAACAATGATAGAACAAGAAAAGGTGAAATAGAATAAACAATGAATAGCTAAAATAGCAAAGTGCTAAGTGTTTCTAAAATTCCTATTCCCTGGAATGGTGCCAAAAACTTCTCAACGCCCCTTGTGTAGTGACCTGCAAGTGCACGGGTTTGTCAAAATAATAAATCCAACATGAGTGGGTTATCGTATCCACAGGGAATAGTAAATAGAAACACAACAATTGCTACTTAACTAAGTGAAGATGAAACAATAATAGTGTGGATAAAATCAATGTGAACAAGACTAAAGAAAATAAGAGAGGCATAATAAAATGAGAGGAAAGACAATCAATAGAAATTAGGGCACTCGGACATTACTCCCCATGGGATTATTGATTTAAGTGCAAGACCAACTATTATGTCTTCTAACTGATGCTTAATGAGTTGTAGAGATCCTAAAATACATGGTCTAAAACCTAAGGTCAACCGTGACTAACTCTACACTATGTCCTAGTGAAGAAATCGCTTACTCCCAACACCTCACACTGTGTATAGTTGTAAGAGACTCTAGGGATTCCAAGTGATAATCCCTATTCCTATATGTAGATCTAACCCTTTGGTCCAGGCGAAAGACCCCTAGTCACAATTAAGCCCCGGATACTAAGGATTACTACAAAGCTTCACTCTATTGATAGCGCAACTAAGACCCAGCGGAGTTCCTCTCTTAGTATTTCACTCTATTATGACCGCAAAGAACTCTAAGAATATAGAGGTAAGATAAATCACACTGGAGAAGCAAGGGGGTGCTCTGCTATCTCTCGACTCACCCTCTCAACCCTTTCTAATCTAGCATTGTCTAACCCTCATGGTGTGCCACTCATCCACAAAGGCTACCAAGATGGACTCTTAACCTTAGTGTCACTCTAATGGAGAAATCATTCAACAAGCATTCAAGATTGGAACTCAATTAAAGACATCAATTAAAGAAAGCATAATAAAAGGTCAATGAAACAATAACATCCTAGAGTTTACAAGTTGATAAGAATGCGAAGTATTCTTTGCTTATGATGAGCATTACTTTTATCAGGTTTTAGTGGTAATATGTGTGCATTTATGTTACTTTCATGCATATAGGGCTGTGAAGCCGAATGTTAAAGAAAGAAACCAATGTAGATCGTGAATGCACCATTTGGAGGAAATCTTAAGAAGGATCAAACGCGAAGACATAAGTCAGGTTCAAGATGCGAGAATGTGTGCCAACCTCCATATATTCAAGTTAGCACAATGATTTGGAGGGGTACAAAGGCAGTCACATTCGAATATCCCAGCTTGTGCATTAATAGCAAGATTTTCACTGATGAAGCTGTTGTTGAAGAAGCAAAGCGATCTACAACGTAAATGTATGCCAGTTTATGTTACCTCGATGAAAACATTGATTTGGGATTATATCTAGCCGGTACTACAGCAGTGTAGTACAGCGAACACTGTAGTAATTTACTGTAGCAGGTACTGTTCACAGCCGGTCGAAAAAGAGAATTCCAGAGAATCCACATGGGCTTGTGGAAATTATCCATGCCCATGTGGAATTCCACAGGCCCGTGAGGAGAATCCACAGAGGCATGTGGATGCCCGATTTCAGGCCCATTTAAAGCCGATTTCAGCCGCGATTTCAGCATTTTTTTCTCCATCTTTTCCCCAACTTGAGAGAGAGTGGCAGCTAGGGTTTCGAGAGTTATTCGCTAGGGATTGGGAGAGGTTTTATGGCTCTGATATCACTCTCCATTTGAAAGAAGGTTAATGGAAATGCTTTCATCGGCACCGATCCGACGAGGTGTATCCTAGGCTAGACAAAGGGACCCTTGGACGAGTAGAGGCTTCTCCAGAAGACCATCATCATAACTATCGAGGGGGTTTTCTATGGATTACTTGTTTTTACATTCGCTATTATTGATTGTAATTAGCTCCATGGAGAACTAAACCCCTCAGTGGGTACTTGGATTTGTGAACCGTAGGATGTATTTGTTTCATTAAACCTTGTTATATTGCTTTAATTAAATGATGTGTTAATTGAGTTCCAATCTTGTATAATTGATTGTTTGAATACTCCCTTAGATTGACACTAGGGTTAAGAGTTCTTTTTGGTAACCCTTGTGAGTGAGTGACACACCACGAGAGTTACACAAAGCTAGATTGGAGAGGGTTGAGATGGTGAGTCGAGAGGTAGCGGAGTGTGCCCTTTCCCCCCCATTATGATTCATCCTACCTCCATTTCCTCAAGTTCTTTGCGGTCATAGTAAAGTGAATGTGCTAAGGGATGACGTTTCACTGGGGCTTAGTTGAAGAGGCAACGGAGTGAAGTGTTGAAATGATTTTAGCACCTAGGGCTTAATTGTGACTAGGGACCTTTCACCTGGACCAAAGGGTTAGGTCTACATCTAGGAAGAGGATTTATCACTTGGAATCTGACACGCCCGAATATGCGTGTGTGTACCGCAAGTGCACGGGTGTCAAAGTAATAATTACTCTTGTAAGTTGGTAGTCGAATCCACAGGTAACAGGGCTACTAGTACTAACTTCTTCTCTGCTTTCTAACCTAATGATAAATCTAAAGGTGTGGTGATCTAATGTGCGAAGAAATGAATACTGGAGATGAATATGCAAGGGTTAAATGGATGGAGATCTCAATCAGTAAAAGTGGGGTATTCGGGCAATGCTCCTCCTAGGATTCAGGTATTAGGTACCGAATAAGCAAAGTGTTTCTATGATGAGTAAGTTAAGTCATGGAAATCCAAATATAATCGGATTCGGCCTCCCGATCACCGATACTAGTCCCCTACAAGGTCCCGGTGGAGAAATCGCTCAATCTCAACACCTCACACCACATATGAATGCAAAGCACTCTAGGGATTCCAAGAGGTGTATCCGATTTCTAAAGATTGATCCAACCCTAATTCCTGCTGAAGGATCCTAACCCCCTACAAGGTCCCGATGGAGAAATCTCTCAATCTCACACCTCACACCAAATATGGTTGCATAGAGCTTAGGGAACGGAGATAGAATACACTCAATCGCAAGGGAGAGGGGGCACTCCACTATCTCATGACTCACCCTCTTAACCCTCTTTAACTTTGAAGTTCTAACTCTAATGGAGAACTCTCTCACATCAAAGTAACAAATCATGCAAATCCAATCAACCACAAGGATTAATTAAACAAGCAAGCAATGATAATACAAGATTAAAACTTAATGAAACTTGGATTAAATAGAAACACTAAGCAAATCCACAAAAGATGAGAATCCTAGGGTTAACAAGCCCAAATACCCTCTAGGGTTTTAGCTCTCCATGGAGCAACATACAAAACACACCATCAATGAATGAAAGTACATTAAAACCATAGAAATAAACCCCCTTAAATATGAATTGATGGCCTTGATGGAGAGCTTCGACGTCTTGAAGGACCCACTCCGAAGCTAGGTTCACCGGTGGCTTCCGTGATGCAATGACGGTGGAGGAATCGATCAAAGTTGGTGACGAAGCGCCTCCAAAGCCGCAAACACCTTCTCTCCAAACCCTAGCAGTCTCACCCCTCAAGAGCCGCACAAAAGATGAGAAAGAATAGGGCAAAATAGCTATTTATAGGCTTTAGATCGCGTATGTCACGTGCCCCCACGTGCCCGTGTGGATTTTCCACGCGCCCGCGTGGGCTGCAGAAATTTCCACGCGGGCGCGTGGAATTTCCACACGGTAGCATGAACAGTAATTTTCCTACAGTGATGCTACAGTGAAATTGCTACATTACTTTTCACAAAACGCGGTCCAAACACTCTTCTCTTGAGGCCACATGTCCGGGCACACGTCCATGTTGTAGGCTATAAAACTTTTCTTCATCGACGTATCTTTGAGGGGTCTTGCAATCTTCACAAAGAGAAGGAATATGAAGATGTGGCTGCCTTTGTGCCCTTCCAACTAGTGAATTGACTTGAATCTTCTTGGAAGTTGGCACACATCTCCACATTCATGAACTCCTCTCGTGTCTTGGTCCTGGAATTGAACAAGAACTCCCAACATTGTGCCTTTATAGCCTATCTTTGCTTCCTTTTTACTCTTCAAGGCATTCACAACCTATATGCATAAAAGAACACCAAATACACAATATAAGACATAAACCATAGTAAAAATGATGCTCAATGCATGTAAAACATATATAAAAATATGTCTACTCAAGCATTATCAAAATCCCTAAAACTCATTGCGATACTATACGAGTGAAAAGTTGAGAAATTATTCAATTTCTCCTCCGGGACATGTATAGAGTTAGGTATGGTTGATCGCTTCCCTGCAAGTGTATGGGATCGCAAAGTAATACCCCTCATGCGAGCACGAGGGGCTCATATTCCCAAGGGCCCAAGAAGTTACTCTTACTTCCTCTTCGCTATGTTGTTTAACCTCCAAGTTTGAATGTATAGTCATAAAACAAATAAACAAGTAAAATGCAAATAAAATGCTAACAATGAAGGCAAGATACGGGGGATAATCAAGGGAAGAATGCGGTCACGGATGAGGATCCTCTCATAGGCTACTAAAGTGTGCAAGATGCCAAAACTAACATGCAAATGGCTAGCTGGACCGAGAAAACCCTAGATTAGGTCAACCCGATGGTCACGACAATTGACCCCTAATCCGGTATGAGTATTGGATACGGTATCTCTTCCGCCCAAATCTAAATCCTCCTACGATTGCAATGGGAAAGGTGGTTTTCTCAAGTTAGGGTTAGAATACAAGCTAATACTTAGCCCTAGAATTGGAGGGGTATAAATACCCGATGGTCACGATGTATTTATACGTGTTTCCCTATCATGCTTGGTGAGTCCAACACTAGGGCAATGGTCATGCAACCTAGCATTACCTATGAATTGATACACCGAGTTCTTATGCATACCAAAGCATTCAATTACACCAAGCAAGGATAACAAACAAGCCAAAATACAATAGAAAGAACCAAGCATCCATACAAGCACAAGTTCACACCCAAGGTTCACCTACATCCGGTGACCTTTGGGTTTTGTTGTTCATAGTCATCAAATACAACAAGAAATCCATGCAAACAACCAAACAAAACATAAGAAACACTCCCTCAAAGAATGAAGGCCGGAGAAGCTTCCAAAGACGCCACACAAGAGGTGTCTTCCCTTGTATTCAACCTCCTCTACACAAGCCCTAGGAGTAGATCTCACCCAAAATCGCGCTCTCCTCATCGAATCCTGCATGGAAATGCCCTCAAAACCTTACTTCTAGCTCAAATTTGGTGTGGTGGTGGTGAGCTCCAAGAAGAAGACCTCCTCTTTTTCAAAAGAAACCCTAACAATGCCTATAAAGGGATGAACTCGGGCTTCCCTGCAGGTGGCCTCACACTCACAATACTGTCAGTAAGGATGGTCATAATACTGCCTGTAAGGAAATCCAGACTTAGACTTTTTCTGAAATTTTCATGTTCCGGGCTGCTACAATGCATGTACAGTGCCCGGGGTCCAAAAATGACGTTTTTGATGTCGATTTCTTCATACATTCCATCGTTGAGCTCACCTAGGCTTCTTTTGTGCCTGAAACATGAAATAAAATGATTAAACCATAAAAAAGGCATCAAGTTCTCAATAAAATACAATAAACATGCGCATCAATACATACAAAATACATACATTTAGATGTTTATCAAACATCCCCACACCTAAGCGTTTGCTTGTCCCCCAAGCAAACAAACACGAAGAACAGGTGCAAGAAGATAAATGGTTAAATGTACGACCTCAAGCTCAAGTGTAAAGGACTCCACAAGCACGAATGGACATAAATCAAGAAGTGAGTTGTTCAATGAATAGTGAAGTGATAATAGTTCTGTCTCATCTAGAGTGCTCCTGTGAGTGTGTGTGCTAACTCCCCCTTGACCTCCACACCCTGGATTACCCCAGGATGCCCATTCACCCCACACAAAATGAAAATGATATTAATATGCTAAAGACATTTTCAATACTCAATTAAGAATCCTCTGGTTCCTAGGTAAAACTCTAACTTTCAAGTGGCTACGTAGCAAGCATCAGGGGAACAAGAGAGATACTTTACTTCTTTAACACAAATATACAACATACACATTTTTTTTTTTTGAGTCCGACTAATGTAGACTGCACAAAAAATTTTACAATCTTTCTAAAGGATGCACATGCTGATTAGGCACAAGAGCCACCCAACGTACTCGAATACAGTCTACATAGACGCATTCATGCTATACTAGCAGGGGAATACTGTCATAGACTCATTTTTTTTCATTTTTCTCATTTTTTTATTCTTTTTTTTTCTTTTCTTATCACATGCACAACTGTATCCCATGTCCCCAAGTATAAAACTTGCTACAATAGTTCACTTTAAGGTAGAGAAAATAATAAAGGAATTAAAAAGCGCTTAAAAGCGCATTGAAGATAGAATTTAACAAATTATTGCCAAAATCATAATGATGGGTTGGATGGAGTGTACAAGGTGAAAGTGCTCATGAACATGTATAAAGGTGCACAAAAGATGAAACAGATCTACATTCAAGCACAAATAAAGTACAGCTCACAACTATCATTCTACCAAGCTAGGGAGTCCTTAATAATGAAATCATAGCTATCATTAGTCATTCAAGCATGTAATTGTAAAAAAACTCCATCCCCACAATCGAAAACAGTTAGAAGATTGTCGAGTGAATAAGCGCGGTTGTCGGGTATTAGCGCGATACGGGGTCGATTTCTGGGGTCCCGACGCAGATCTCCTTCGACGAGCATCGGCGGTTCGGCTCAAAACAGATTGCAACAACACAGAGAAAATGCGTCTAAACAGACCATGACTGGCACACACAGTGAGCAGTCACTGAGGTCGGTCTCGCAGTCGACCGATTGCTGGCACGGATGGCCCAGCACCGGTGGGCTGATGGCGTCAGACATCTGTAACTCCACCACAGCTAGTCGTCTTTTCGTCCCACTACTATCGCATTACTGGGGAATCTGGCCTCGAACTCAACCCAGTACAGCCCCACGGTGGAGGGCATGAACACCGACCACGGCGATTCACATGTAGTCCTCCGCGTGTTCAGCATGCGGTGATGGTCACACATACATTCCCGAAAGTTGAACCAGCAGTCTCATAACGGCACACACGCGACTACAAATCGTCATCGACAAATACAACGGCGTCACAAACAGCTTCATCTGACGCCCCGGCATCCAGCGCAGTATCATCGCGAGCTGAGCAGAGCACAGCCAGCAGATCCCCCAAGACCAGCGCTGATCGAGCCGCGCCCACGCGAGGCTCCCAGATCGTCTCTCGAGTGTAACCTTCTCCCCTGCTTTCTCCCAGCCTTTGAGCTCTGAGATGAGAGAGTGGTGACAAAGTCCCTTGATCTAGTGGCTGAGTAGTAGAGCGCAGATCCCGATCGGCAAATGGGTCGGATATACCCGCCGTATGCCAAACCCGCCACCGATCGATCCGCATATATATGGCTTTGTTAGGCATCACTCAAGGGACTTTGGCCACCACTCCACCATAATCCTCTAGAGCTTCAAGGTCAGTGGGAGAAGACAGATCCGAGGGGCAAATCAAGGAGAAGAAGGTTACACTCAAGGAAAAATGATATAGGAGCTCTCGCCGGATCCGACGAGTTCTCATCACCACCTTCTAGTCTTCATCTTAGGGAGTTTGTCATGCTTTTTCTTTGCATCTCTTATCTTCTACACTTTGCTCCTTTGTTGATGATGTATTCAGACTCCCAAGGTCACCGGCATCCGTGAACCTTGGGATGAACTTGCTTGTATAGATGCTTTGATTTACATTTTATTGCATTTGTGTGGTTTCGTGATCCTTGCTTGGTGCTCTTTGATGTGTTGTTTTGCATGAGAACTTTGTGATTCAACTTCTAGGTTGTATTTGGTACGTGACCATCGCCCTTACACTAGACACATCTTGCTTGGAAGGGATACATGTATGAATACACCATGACCATTGGGTATTTCATACCCCTTCAACCATTAGGGTTGTACCTAGGTTGAGTTTCGACCCTAATTTGAGATTCCCCTAATTGTAATGCGATCGTAGGAGGATTTGGTCGGAAGAGATTCCGAGCTAATACTCTTATTGGATTAGGGATTACTACCGTGACCATCAGGGTGATCTATTTTTGGATGTCCCTGGTCCAACCACCGCTGCTTTTGTAATTCTAGCATCCATCTAGCTTTTAGTAGTCCCGAGGGATCCTAGCTCGGAGACCTCGTGACTTTCATTGTTACTTGCTTCCTTAGTATGCTCTGTGTGGTGACCCTTAGTCCATGTGTATGTTTCTTTTCTTTTGTTATTTTCCTTATCTTGTTTTAATCCTATATTTGGTAGACTAGACAAAGGCCGCCTCAGGGGAGAGTAATAGCAGCTCTTGGGACCCTCACGAATACACACTCGTGGTCACTGCATGTGGTATTACTTGACGCACCTGCAGGCGCTATGGACTCATCATGTTTTTGGCACTGCTGTCGGGACTCCAAGAATGCTAGGAAAACCATTAGCTCATTGCTCTAGTTATTTATCTTTGTCATTGTGAATATTTGTCTTTGTATGTGTCATTTACCATTTTGTGCATATTTACTTATTTTGTTTCTTTTCGTGTTTTTCTCGTGATAGCTTATTTTTATTAGTTTTTATCTATTTACACAAGGCCATGGACTTTGATAGAAAACCCGCTTTACGCCAAAATGTATACACACTTGAGAGAGAAATGGAAGAATTAGATGCCAAGAGAGCATGCCAAAGTGATCCAGAAAATCTCGATTTTCAAGGAAAATTATTGGGTGCTAAATGTATGCACTTGAGAGAGAAATGGAAGAATTAGATGCCAAGAGTAGCATACTAAAATGATCCGCCCCTGATTTTCAAGAAAAACTCTTGGCACGTGAAAAATCTATGCACTCTTGAGCAATGGATACACGATCGGACACCGCAAAATACCTATGCACTTTGAAGAAAGGTTGGAAAACTTTTTGGCCATGAGAGCAACCCTCCCAACCTATCCACAACAATTGAGTCCATATCAACCCCAAGTTTTTCAATTTCAGCCACAGCAACAACCAAAAAGAAATTTCACCACTGAAGATATTCTTGCAAAGTTTATGATCAAGATAGAGCTACGTTTTGTGCAGTAACGAAAAAGAAACTTGATGAGCTTGTTACAATACTAAGGAGTGTTCAAACGTCGATCCAAGCACTTGAGAACCAAGTCGACGAACTTGTTAGGGCAAATTTCGAGCCTTCTTCAATTAGCCCATTGAGCAATATCGAAAATAGCCCAAGTGAAACCTTCAAGGCTGTTAATTTTAGTGGTGAGAAACAAGTAGAGATGGTGGCTAAAGAAAGCTCTTTAGTGTCATGGAAGATGGGGTAAAGAAAGACAAAGTGTGGATAGCATCATGGACTTGAAACATGTGAGGAAGTGGAAGAAGCTCAATCGACCATAATCGAAGTTAGCCACATGCCCTCAACATTGATCTTTCCATCAATTTACCCTCTTTGGTCAAGTGCAAAAACAAAAATTCGGAATTGTATTTGAAGATGTGGGAAGGAAGCTAAGATCATCATTAAACCCACCAATGCCGGGCTTGGACAATTCCCCAACCAAAGATTTTTCCTGGCGGCCCAAAGCAAATGTTATGGGCACTTGATGTTCATCACACTATGGTTGAGAAACAAATTGTGGATAGGATATTGAAGCCTCCAACTGATCCACCCATACAAAGTTTGACAAGTTCTCAACCAAAATTTGTTCCCTTGGAGACCCAAACAACACTTATGGGTAGTTCAAGGTATTTTTAAAATGGGTTGAGGAAGGAAATGCGTGTAGGGAGATTAAAACCTTCCAAGGACCCCGCCAATGCCAAGCTTTAAAACAACTCCCGACCCAAGCTTTTTTCCATGGTAGGCCAAAAAGCGACTCATGTGCTTGACCTCCAAATTTGCATCATCCCGGAGGGTAAGTTTCATATTTCTTGGTAGTTCTTATGCAACCCTCAAGCCGGATGAACACACTATTTTCAAGCCTCCTTAGGTAAGAAAGAGGTACGTTGAGCTAATGACGTTAAAGAAGCGCTTCTTGGGAGGCAACCCAAGTCCCTTTCAATTCTTGTGTTTTTAGTGTGGTTTTGCTTTAGTTGTGTTTTCATCGCTTTTTCTTAGTTCATTAGCCTTTGTATTATGCCATGTGATATTTGAGTAATTTCTTGTTCTTGATGCATTCTTGTTGATGTTTTAAGTGTTTATTCGATGTTTCCCGGCTTTGATTTTCAAGGTTTGATCCATAAGCTGAAGTGTGACCAATGGCAAAAGTGTGGAGAGAAGTTGTTGTGTGTCAGGAAAATCCCGAGGACCATCCTTGTGGCTGCAAGGATGCCCCTCGACTCATCTAAAGAGTCTTGAGGACCATCCTGCGGCCGCAAGGATGCCCCTCAAGACTACCCGAGTGAGGGCATTATATGTGGGGTTTTCGAGGTCGCTATTATTCATTCTTCTTCCCCATTCTTCTAACCGCTTTCTCCCTCATTTCTCCACCGCTTTTTCATCATGCTCTAGTTTTCTCTTCTCCCCTCTTCTCCATTTTAGTGACATAAAATTGGAGTTTGAGCAAGCTTTTTGGCCGGATCCAACCATTATATTTTGCTCATCTTACTCTTGGTTGTAGGTTTGTTCTTTTCACTCAAAACTCTGAGCTTTTCATGCTTTTGAGGGTGAAGTTTCTTGGATTTTTGTTGTTGAATGAATGCTTAATGATTATCAAGAATTTTTGGCTACTTTTACAAGCAAAGGTCCTGAAAAATTTTCCGAAATTACTGTAGCACTGGCATTTTCTTGAATTTTTTCATTCTTTTGGTGCTTTCTTTGCTTGTAAGTTGGTTGAATGGTCTCCACTTTGCTTGTGCAGTATGCCCATCAAGAGATTTGCTTCCAAGTGGGCTAGGATGGAACCTACTCCTCCCCGGCAAGAAACCAAGGTTTTCTAAAGAAGAACACAAAAACACGTTATGCACTCTTATCATGCAAGGTGTTCGCAGACGGTGAGAAAAATCGATTGGGAAGCTTTGAGCACATTGGGTTTAGATGGCAAGGTGTTGGAGCTGATTTCACATGATGGTTGGGATAAATTATTTTCCATTGAGGGAAGTCTCATTCAAGGAGCTTAGCTTGAGGTCCTTAGCTCCCCGAGATGGTCAAAGAATACCCATTCCCTCATCATTCTAACCACATCACATTCGAAGCTTTGGGAAGAAACACCGTGTTTCGAGGATGATATTGGTGTGCACATGGGGTTATAACACGAAGAGTACTTTTAAGATCATCCGCTGCTCAGCGCCACTGATGAAATCCCAAGCTTGAAGGCGTAATGCATCTTATTGGAGGTCCATCTCGGCTAGCTCTCGGACTCAAAGGCCTCCCGACTCACCACACCCCGCGCTCTCCGATATATTCATGCTCTTCCGACTTGGAGTATTAGCGTAACCGACTCACTCAGAGGTAGTGACGCTACACTATCTCGGATTATGTTGTATAAAGCATCCTTGAGCATCATCTTTATCCACATGGGCACTTGGTGTGAGACCCTTTCCCATCAAGGCAAGTTCGCTCGCTTTGGGAGCTATCTTCACTTGACCTACATCACCTCGGCTCATCCACCGCGATGGATTAATCGAAACGACTCAGGCATGTCTGTGGTAGGATCTATTGTTCTCTTTAGGGATTCCGAAACCTCTGTCTCCATTGGGATTGTTGAGAAGCCGGGAAGTAGTTAGTCTTTGCTCAGACAGCTAGCGATCATGTTCACCGGAACCCAACACTTCACATGATGCTCTAGACTCGACTCGAAATAGATCGTGATGGATCGAGAGAGTTCACCATCTCTAGCGCATAGTGTTTGAGTTGTTTCCCGTGCACCGAGGTCCAGTAGCAATGGATCTGCAGAGCCTTGAGGAGTGGATGAGGGAGATCATCCCCGGGAACGGCGCCAAAAACTTGATCGACACAAAGTGTGTACACCCGTAGTTTACGGGGTCGCTAGTAACAAACCACCATGCAGCGTGAATGGCTCGTATTCCCAAGGCCCCGAGGAGCTGACCCTACTCACTTTCACCTATTGCTTTAGCCCACCGATTCCAAGATAAGAGAAAAGAAGAAAAAAGAAAAGCAAAACAAAAAGCTAAATGAAATCTTAAGAAGTACTAAACAATAGCGATCAACGGGAGATGCTCAAGATTGGAAAATGGTCACGGATGCGGATTCCCGAGGGGGTTACTTAAGTGAGTAAGAAATTGAGTAGTTAAGCACGTGGCTAGTTGGACTGAGAAAACCAAAACCTAGGTCAACCCGATGGTCACAGCAATTGACCTCTAACCCGGTGCAAGTGTTGAGCGCGGAATTTCTTCCACCCAACTTCCCACATGGTTGCAAGCAGAATGGCGGTTTTCACAAGTTAGGGTAGAAACACAAGTAGTTTTCAACCCTAGGAATGGAGGGGTGCAAATACCTGATGGTCACGGCGTATTTATACAATAAACCCTTCCTAGTTTGGTTGAGTCTAGCACTAAGGCAATGATCATGGTATGAAGTGCTACCAAGAATTTGATACATCAGTCAATCAAATGTACCAAAACAATCAAGAACACCAAACAAGAATCACAATAAGCCAAACATGCATAAACTACTCAAATAATCCAAAACATCACAAGTTCACCCCCAAGGTTCACCTACATCTCGTGACCTACGGGTTTAGTTGTTCATGTTCAACAAAGAAACCAAATAATCCATACAAACAACCAAAATAAACATAAGGAACACTCCCTCAAATGGTGAAGGCCGAATGACGCAAGAATCCCCGGAGAAAACCTTTCGAAGACGCCACTTGGAGGTGTGGCTTCCCGTTGTCTTCAACCTCCTAACAATGTAGCCCCTAGAAGTAGATCCTCCTAGTTCTTGCTCTCCCCGCCGAGAAATGCTCCGATTTTCTCCCTTTTTGCCCTCCTCAAGCTCGTTTTCAAGTGGTGTGGAAGTGGTGTTCAAAACCCTAGCCGTCCTTGCCCAAAGAAGATGAAGAATCAAGAAGAAGCTCCCCCAAAAGATGGCCATCAAAGCCTTATAAATGCCCAGATCCCGATGGGTAAATGGGTCAGTATACCGGCCGTATGCCGACCCCTCGGGATTTTTAGTTTTCTACGGAGAAGGCCGCGATGAGCTATAGTAACTGATATAGTCAAACTGCTATAGTAATTCCCCGGCTAGGAAACGCCGTTTCGATGCCGAATTCATCCCCAATCCCGTCGTCGAGTCCCCAGGGCTTCTACTAGGCCTGAAATGTAAAAATAACCCACTTTAGACCAAAAAGGGCATCGATTCAACAAATATTGTAAAGAATAATACAAAACAAATACATGCAAAATACGTACTTTTAGAAGTTTATCAATACACGAGGGAGGTTCAGTGAAGCTCAATAAAAATTAAAGAACTCGAGTATATAAAAGATGAAACAATGAATACAACTCGAGATACAAAATGAAAATAAACTCAGAAGGAAAGTCATTTCTGAGTATACAAGTCTAAAATAAAATGCAGAAGTAAAAGATGAGGAAAATAAAATCAAGTGTCGATGTCACGCTCTGGATCCTCTGCTGCTGCTGGTACTAGATCAAAGGGTGCTGGTGGAGGTGGTGAACGAGATGCTGGAGGAGCTTGGGGTCTGCCTCTCAATAGCTGTCTAAGAAGTTGAAACGGGCCATCATATCGATATACTATGAAGATTGTATCGACCGCATCTTGATGATCTCAGACCGCAATACACTCATAGTGCTCTCGAGCCTCTCAATACGATCATAGGCTCCTGAAAGGGTACCTGGGCACCTTGAGGTCTCGGTTGCCGTCGGTGTGGACTGTCTTGTTGTATCCCCTCTGTTTTCGGTACTCTCAATGGTGGATGTCACCAGAATGTGAATTCTGTGACCATATCTGCGCACTACTCCCATCATCCTAAGAGTATCGAGTCTGAATGGAGAAGGAATAAATGTCTTTTCGGTGTCCCGAATGGCGTCTACGAGGCTTATCCCTAGAATAAGTCGACTGATGTAGGGACCAGCAAAAAATACTCCAACACTCCCATTATGGGAATGATATCGTAGATAATCGGCCATAATATACCCCAAGTGGATTGGAACGGCTTGGACCATGGAATACAAGTAAAGTAACCCCTGCAGACTCAAAACACCCGTATTGTCCCCTCGGCCATCTATAGATCTGCTAAGAACGACGAATAAGTACCTGTAGCTAAGCCGGGACAAACATGAGGCCTTGGACACTCCCGATTCATACTGCCCCTATCGGCACAAGGCCTGGTAAGCTTGTTGTGGGGTCAAGGTGCCAGGGTAATCTATCGGCAAGTGTTTATACTCCTCGGTGTCTATGTAAGCCTCATTATATAAGCCCATGGTAAACTTATGTCCGAATGCTCTGAACTGTATGACATCAATGACGTCAAACCTCCCATATGGCTGCTAGAACTCAAAGGATGCCAGAACCTCTAGTGTTAGTAGCTGGCAGACTAGCTCTCGTATCGAAAGCAATCTCCTCCAGCTTCCCAGAGTCATTAATGATTCAATCTCACTAGCCAGCTCGTCAACTCGCTAGACCTCACTAAATACACTCATGTCCATGAACCAGAACTGCCTAATCTTGAGTTTCGATAGCCGCTCAAATCAAGCCTGATGCTCAGGATTTGAGAAATCGATATATGCTAACTCAGGTGAGGTCTCTTGATAAGTGCTTGTGCGATATGAATGCGAAGCGTTCATTCCTTATGTTGAGCATTACTTTTCTCAGGTTTTTACACTAATATGTGTGTTTTTATGTTACTTTCGCGCAGGTAGGGTTGTGAGGCCAAGTATGAAGGAAAGAAGCCAATGTGGATTACAATGCACCGATTTTGGAGGAAATCTTGCTAAGGTTCAAACGCGAAGACATAGGTCGATGTGAGATGCTAGAGTGTGTGCCAACTTCCTCGTATTTGAGTTGGCACATCCATTTGGAGGGGCACAAAGGCAGTCACACTCAAGCATTCTGACTTATGCACATAGAACATGAGCTTCACCAACGTGCCTATCATTGAAGATACAAGTGATCCACGACGTGAACGTGTGCCCGTTTGCGTTACTCCGATGAATGTATGGATTCAGGAAGCTATTCAAGCAAGATACTATAGCAGAGCACTGCTGCAACACGGTAGAAAGTACTGTAGCAGCACTGTTCATAACCAGCCAAGAAAACAGGAGTTCAGAGGATCCACACGGGAGTGTGGAAATTATCCACGCCCGTGTGGAAATTCCCCACGAGCGTGTGACGCATCCACACCCGTGTAGTCACCCGATTCCAGCCTTATTTAAAGCCGAATCAGCCCCGATTTTAGTATTCTTTTCTCCATCTTTTCCCCAACTTGGGAGAGGGCTTCGGCTAGGGTTTCGAGGGGTATTGGCCAAGGTTTTGGAGAGGTTCTACGGCTCCTACATCGTCATTCCTTAGGAAGAAGGTTGGTAGGGGAGCTTCCGTCGAGGCGTATCCTATACCGGACGAGGGAATCCTTGGACGACGAGTAGAGGACTTTCCACAAGACCATCGGCATGACTATCGAGGCGGTTTCTTTATGGATTCATTGCTTTTACATTCTATTTCTTTGATTGTACTTAGCTCCATGGAGAGCTAAACCCCTAGTGGGTACTCAGTTTTTGTGAACCCTAGAATGTATTTGTTTCTTTGAACCTCTTTATTATGCTTTTAATAAATTGATGTTTATTGTGAGTTCCAACCTTGAATGCTTGATTGTATGAACATTTCCCCTAGAGTGACACTAGGGTTGAGAGTTCTTGTTGGTAACCTTGTGAGTGAGTGACACACCACGAGCGTTAGACGAAGCTAGGTTGGAGAGGGTTGAGAGGGTGAGTCGAGAGGTACAAGAGTGTCCCTTTTCCCCTCCGGCGTGATAGATTGTACCTCCGTTCCTCGAGTTATTTGCGGTCATAATAGAGTGAATGGTCTAACTGATGAACTTCCGCTGGGGCTTAGTTGCGCGTGCAACGGAGTGAAGCGTTGAGGTGATCTTAGTATCTAGGGCTCAATCATGGTTAGGGACCTTCCACCTGGACCAAAGGGTTAGGTCTATAATAAGGAGAGATTTATCACTTGGAATCCCTAGAGCTCATTGCAACTCTATACGAGTGCGAGGTGTTGAGATTGTTCGATTTCTCCTCCGGGACATGTATAGAGCTAGGCATAGTTGACCTTAGATTTGGGACTATGTAATTAAGGATTTCCATGACTCACCATTGCATTGATTAGGAAGCATAATAGGGGGTTCTTGTACTTGAAACAATTATCCTAGGCGGAGCATTATCCGGGTACCCCATCTTTATCGATTGCCTTACCCCCTTCTTTACTTTTGCTCTCTTACTTGTTGCTTTTATTGTTAAGAATTGAATCATTGTCACACTCATTATCATTGATCTTTTACATAGCTAAGAATCGAATTAAGTATTTTTATTCCCTACTCCCTGTGGATTCGATACCCTCTCACCCGGGATTATTACTTCGACAAACCCGTGCACTTGCGGAATACGCAAGGGGATCTTGCCATCTCTCTACGACGCTTACCCTCTTGCTTCTTCGAGCGCGATGCCATACCTATGATAAAAGATGAAGGAATGGTCAAAGAATCTCTGAAATAGTATACTACAGAATGCCACACGGGCCTGTGGAAATTATCCACGGCCGTGTGGATCTGCAGGGTGTGAAAATCGAACGGGTGCACAACAATTCTCAAAAATTCAACTTAAAAACGTGTCTAGACGCTTTCTAAGCATGCATAAAATGTTATAACATAAAAATTCGTGCACTTTATGACATTCAATCCGCTAAAAATAAGAGTTGATGAAGAAAAGAGGATGAAAAGGTTTACTGATGAAATAGATGTGTAAACTTCAAAAATCGGCACGAAACGTGAAAACAAATCCTCCAAAACAGCGGTGAAAGGCCGGGGAACTGATCAGGAGTGGTTTTTTCTTCGGTGGTTGAAGATGAAGAGGAAGAGAATTCGCAAGGATTTTAAAGAAAAACTCACGTCTCTTGGAATTCTGCGCAACCACACAGGCGTGCGGAAATTACCCACGCATGTACGTCTCCATATAAAATCTTCACAGGGGCATATACACACCCCTGTGCGCTCTTGGTAAAACACTCACTACCTCTGAATGCAAATACACGGGTGTGTGGGGGAATACCCACGCCCGTGTGCCCGACCCACAGGGGCAGCCGCACGCCCCTGTGGCATCTCTAGACATCCAAGAAAATTTGCTAAGTGCTCCGCATGCCCGTGGTGAAATTCCACATGGGTGTGGACATTTACAGGCCTAACTCACAGGGGCAAGCGCACGCTCCTATGTTTTCTCACGATGGAGAGAGCTCGTCTACAGAGATTCGCACGGGCGTGCAGAAATTACCCACGCCCGTGCAATTTTCATAAGGTCGCCCACAGGGGTGAGTCCACGCCCTTGTGTGCTTTCAGGATAATCTGCCAATCTCTATAGGAATTCACACTCCCGTGCAGAAATTACCCACGGCCATGTGATAATCGCATGGTCATTCACAGCGGCGAGTTAACGCCCCTATGCCTTCTCTGGATGAGCTCGTAATGCAAATTCACAGGCGTGCGGAAATTCCACACGCCCGTGTGTTTTCTCTGGATGCCTTAGAAAATTCTACAGGCTCTGCAAAAAATTCCTAAACATGTTTACACACTCAGAGCCTGCCCTAATATGCAAATTTTACCAGTGAAAAACATGAGAAATAGCTAAAACAACCTAACTTCACCAAATCCAAATGAAAACACACAATGACAATTCAAAACCCACAATAAAATCACAGCACAAGTATATAAAAATCAAGACACCAACACTCAACACTTTATTCATGCACACACCAACTTTGTCTTACCTCATGGGGGCTCATAGATGAAAGTTTCCCTCTTACCCATGGCTTGGAAGCATGATGAGCAAAATCTCTTGAAGGTAGAGGGTTAATTATCGGGCTTGGGACCGCCTAACAATGGTTCATCCAACTTCTCCTGTTCACGCACGTCTCCAACAGCCTTGGAGCATTTCCGGTGGCTTCTCCTAGCTCTCTTCAATTTCCGGAGCACCTTCTTCAAGATCCTTGAGGTAGATGGTAGTTCTTCCGTTGAACCAAGCATCATTACTTCTTCATTATCCTCCTCTTGGTTGAATAAGCCTTCGTATGAATCCGGATTGAACATTTCCTGCATGTATTCATCAACAATCTCATCAGTAACGTCTAGAAAATACAAAGTATCATCAAAATCAAGAGAACGCCGCATGGCTTCAGCAAGGCGATATGTGAGCTTGTCATCTCTAACTCTCAATGTTAGCTTTCCGCCGTCCATGTCAATCAAGGCTTTGGAAGTCTGCAAGAACGGCCTCCTAAGTATTAAGGGTACATCCGCATCCTCATCAACGTCTAGCACTACAAAGTCAACCAGAAAAATGTACTTGTCTACCTTGACAAGCACATCTTCGATGATGCCCCTCGGATGTCTCACCATTCGATTCGCCAATTGCAAAGTCATCCGAGTAGGCCTAGGCTCGCCCAAGCCTAGCTTTTGAAAGAAAGTGTATGGCATGATGTTGATACTGGCCCCTAAGTCTGCCAATGCCATTTCTTCACCTAGATTGCCAATATTACACGGAATGATGAAGCTTCCTGGGTCTTTCTTCTTGTTCGGCATGTTCTTTTGCAAAACCACCGAGCAAGATGCATCTATAATCACTGAAGCACTCTCCTCTAACTTTCTCTTGTTGGTCAACAAGTCTTTCAAGAATTTTGCATACTTAGGCATTTGAGCCAATGCCTCAACAAACGGAATATTGATATGGAGTTGTTTAAACAAACTCAGGAACTTCTTGTACTGTTCATCCCCTTGGTCATTCTTCAGTCTAGAGGGATAAGGGATTCTTGGCTTGCAAGGTGGGGGTGCCACCTCTTTCTCTTTACTTGCTCCCTTCTCAACCTCTATAACCTCCGGTGCATGCTCATTTGGCTTCTCATGCGAAAGCTTACCCTCAAACTCACGACCAATTGTCAAAGTATTCGCTTGCACATGCTCTCTAGGGTTGGTCTCGGTGTTACTCGGCAAGCTTTCTTGTGGCCTTTCTGATAAGGACTTCGCAATCTGCCCTACTTGATTTTCAAGATTATGCAAAGAGGCGGTGTGGTTGCGAAGTGTAGCCTCGACTGATTCAAACCTTGTATTTGCAGATTGCACAAATCTAGTTAAGGCATTCTCCAAATCGTTCATTCAGGTCTCCAAACCTGAAACTCGGTTCTCCATGTTTGGAGCTTGTTGTTGGAAACCCAGTGGCCCTATAGCCTTTTGTGGACCTTGGTTGCTCCACGAGAAATTGGGATGACTCTTCCAAACCGGATTGTAGGTATTTCTATATGGGTTTCCTTGATTCCTTATGCCATTACCCACAAAATCAACATTCTCAACAAAAGATGCATCACCAATAGAGATTCGGCAATCGGCAGGAGCATGTCCTCCACCACACCCGGTGCAAGTAGTCATGGCCACCACTCTATTCGAAGTTAGGAGATCTAACTTCTTACTCAATGATTCCACTTGAGCCGCTAATGAGGTTAATACATCTATCTTATGGAGGCCGCCCACCTTTTTTTTCTCCCTGGTATTCCATTGGTAGCTGTTTAACCCCATTTCTTCAATTAATTGACAAGCCTCACCAGGGGTCTTGCTACCTAAGGTTGCTCCTGCTTCCGCATCCAAGAGTTGCCTTGTACTCGGATTCAAACCATTGTAAAAGGTCTAAACAATCATCCACTCCGGGAATCCGTGTTGCGGGCACTTTCTGAAGAGTTCCTTGAACCTTTCCCACGTCTAAAATAGAGACTCCAATTCCAACTTTACAAAGGACGAGATCTCATTCCTAAGCTTTGTGGATTTTCTGGGAGGGAAATATCGGGCAAGAAAAGCTTCTACCATCTCCTCCCATGTGGTAATCGAGGCTCTAGGTAATGAGTGTAGCCACTGCTTCGCTCTCCCCTTTAAGGAAAATGGGAAGGCTCTCAACTTGATGGCATCATCCGTGACCCCGTTTATCTTATGCATGTCACACACCTCGAGATAGTTCTCTATATGACTGTACGGATCCTCACCGACCAAACCATTAAACTATGTGAATTGCTGCAACATGTGGATGAATGCCGGCTTCAGCTTGAAGTTCTGAGCTGTAATCGGGGTACGCACAATGCTCGATTGTGTCCCCAATACTGAAGGTCAAGCATAACCGGATAATGTCCACTGCTGCTCATTCTGTTCTGCCATGTTTTCATATTCTTCTAATTCTAAATCAGCTAGATTAGACTATTCTCGCACATGTTCTTTCCCTTTTCTTCTCAGTGTATGTTCAAGCTCAGGATCTCCTTCAATCAGTATAGACGGGTTCCCTCGGGTCATAACCTAGAGCTGCACCCAAAAAGAAATTAAAAGAAATCAGAATGATGATAGAATAAGAAAATATGAAGTAGAAGGAATAAATGAATAGCTTAGAAAACAAAGTGCAAAGTATCTCTAAACGCTTATTCCCCGGCAATGGCGCCAAAATATTGACACGTCCGTATATACGTGTAATCCGGAAGTACACGAGTGTCGAAGTAATAATCCCAGATGAGTGGGTATCATATCCACAGAGAGTAGGGAATAAAGACACATGAGTCGTTTCTTAACTAATGTGGAAGATGAATAGTGATAAGTGTGACAAAATATGAAACAACGAAAATAAAAACAACAAGATTGAAGGCACAAGTAAAGGAGAAGGTAAGGCAATCGATAAAGATGGGGTACCCGGATATTGATCCTCCTAAGACAATCATTTCAAGTGCAAGAGCCCTCTATTATACTTCCTCATTGATGCAACAATGAGTCGTGGAAATCCTTAATTACATGATCCCAAATCTAAGGTCAACCATGCCTAACTCTATACATGTCCCGGAGGAAAGATTGAATAACCTCTCAACCTCGCACTCGCATAGAATTGCAATGAGCTCTACGGATTCCAAGTGATAAACCCTATTCCTATGTATAGACCTAACCCTTTAGTCCAGGTGAAAGATCCCTAGCTAAAATTAAGCCCTAGATGCTAAAATCACTTCAACGCTTCACTCCGTTGCACTCACAACTAATCCCCAGCGGAAGGTTATCCCTTAGCCCATTCACTCTACTATAGCCGCAAAGAACTCTTGAAACGTGGAGGTCTGATAGATCACACCGGAGGGGAAAGGGGATGCTCCGCTACCTCTCGACTCAACCTCTCAACCCTCTTCAATCTAGCTTTGTCTAATTCTCATGGTGTGTCACTCACTCACAAGAGTTACCAAGAAGAACTCTCAAGCCTAGTGTGACTCTAGGGGAGTATTCATACAATCAAGTCTCCAAGATGGAACTCACAATAAACATCAATTAATTGAAAACATAATAAAGACGTTCCATAAAACGAATACATCCTAGGGTTCACAAATACCCAAGTACCCACTAGGGGTTTAGCTCTCCATAGAGCTAAATACAATCAATGAAATCGAATGTAAAAACAAAGCATCCATAGAAAAACCACCTCGTTAGTCATGGTGATGGTCTTGTGGAGAGTCCTCTACTCGTCGCAAGGGTCCCTTTGTCCGGCCTAGGATACACCTCGCCTGATCGGTGCCGACGAAAGCTTTCTCACTAACTTTCTTCCAAACGGCGCGCGATGCCGGAGCTGTAGAACCTCTCCAAAGTCCTAGCTAATACCTCTCAAAACCCTAGCCGCCGTCCTCTCTTAAGTTGGGGAAAAGATGGAGAAAAGAATGCTGAAATCGGGGCTTAAATCACTTTTAAAGGGCTGGAATCGGGAATCCACACGCCCATGTGGGCGCCCCTGTGGATTTTTCACACGGGTGTATGAAATTTCCACACGCCCGTGTGGATTCTCTATTTTCCTGTTTTCTCGGCCGGCTGTGCCAAGAATCAGTCGAGCCTCGCCCAGCTCTTGGAGCGACCAGATTGGCCATTATATCAGATGAAGCAAGGACCAATATAGCCAAGATCAACAAGATTATTATTAAGGATAAAAGCAGAGAAGAGAGAAGCTTTTTAAAGATAGTTGCGAAAAGTACCACCTCTATGCTCATCATCGGAGATAATGGCATTAAAGTCCCCAGCGAGAAGCTAGGGGAAGTTAAGAGAAGAAATACCAGATAAGTTATTCCAGATAGCTCATTGGAGGAAAATCAACTAAGCATTGTAGATCACCGAAAGGAGCCAAGGAATATTGTTAAAGGATATTACCAGATGAAGCATAGATCTAGAGTTTGCCACCAGGGTAACAGAACCAAGATCACAGCGCCAAAGGACAATAATACCTCTAGAAAGACCAATCGAAGGTATAGCAGCCCATTCCCAATGCTTTGAGAGAGTATCACAAAAGTGGTGGATACGAACAATATCTATTTTAGTTTCAGCTAAGCAGAGAAGATTTGGATTGAGCCTATGAATAGTATCATGGATGCGATCCAGAGTTTTCTTGTTTGAGAGACCCCTACAATTCCAAGTAAAAATCTTAAAATCCATGAAAACAAGAAGAGGAGAGATAAGCAGTTAAGAGTTAGGGTTTCTTCTCCCTTTCTTCGAGCGGAAAGAGCATTTAGAAGGGTTTCTTCTTGCTAAGGCTTAAAGTTTGATATCCTTTTGAAAGTGGCTAAGAGTCATGTTGTCGTCTGGCTCTATTAAGGCGTCAGAGAAATCAGTTTCAGAGGGAGTCGGCGAAGAGGAAGCATCCATGAAATGATCCCTAGAAAGCTCAGAAGAGAGAACATTAACTACCTTCTCCACCGCTAAGAGATGGTTGCCAACAGTATCCATCCTATTCTCGGTAGGAGAGAGGTTGACAGAGGAGATGAGGATAGGAAGAGCTAGGGCTATAAGACGATAAGGCTTTCGAATGGCTAACTTCTTCTATTCCCAACAGTCGGTCCTCTCGGAGTCCAAGAGCAGGATTCTCCTTGGGATCATGCTGAGAACAGGGAGGGGATAGGAAGAGTAGAAGAGTCCCAAGGGGGGAGATGAACGTTGGGTAGAGGGGCGGTACTGCTATTACCCAACTCTGAAGGGTTTTTGAAACTGGATTGACGTCTGCCACGCACAGAGTGAGACCGCCACGTATCACATGCATGTGAGACAACCCACAATCGGGAGTAGAGGAAAGGTATGCAGGAAGACACATGTCGGACAGCGGAGGAGTATTCTCCTAAGAAGGCTTAGGGTCACCGTGATGAATACCGATGCGGTCGCCGGGATGAGCACCACCATGACCACGACCACAAGATCGGGAGCTCCTATTCTGGGGAATAAGCCAAGGACCATAATCATGTTCAAATTTAACGCTGTTAGCAAGAGGATTAACCCGGTCAGCAAGGCCATCAGTTTGATCCTCTCCAGCCCCATCAATCTGCATGTTAGGAGAGATGTTCATCGGCTCTTGAACCAATAATTTAGGCGGCAAACGATTCTCTGACCGCAGAGGGATGCTGGAGAAAGAACAATGGGCCTAACCATGATCGATTCTGCCATACCTGTAACAAAAATTGGGCATTTTTTTTGTAGAGAACAAGCACAAAGACCGAATGAGCCGCATAGTTAACCCAACACCAACTGGATCTCTACTTTTAAAAATTTTTCTAATCGCTATCTCCCTCATACTATCTCCGACCACTCTCCCATCCTTCTCTTGGGTTTTTCTAATCTTCCTTTTCTTTCCAAAAAACTTTTTCGTTTTGAAAACTATTGGTTTGATTATGCTGGTTGCATCATTGTGTTATCAAAGATTGGTCCTCTAATTCCAATACCTCTCCGATATAGTCTTTTTCTCATTCTATCTCTCTAATTAAACATAATCTTCTCAGATGGAAATCTTCTGGCATTCATCCACTAGACCTTGAGATCAGGAACATCGAAGAGTAAATACAAAAATTAAAGAAGTCGTTGTCTCCTCTGACTGTATTTGGCAGCAAACCTGGCTCCAAGAACTCTCAAACCGCCATTTCGCGCTCATTCGCCAAATTTCTATTTATTGGGGTCAGCGGGCGAAGATGCTTTGGATGTCAGATGGAGATCGTAACACCAAATTTTTCCGCACCTCGGTCAAAATTCGTCGTCACAAGAACAAGGTCCATGCTATTAAAAACTCCTCAGGTACTATCATTTCTGAACACTCTGAGATTGAAAATTGTTTTCTGGATTTTTATAAAAATCTTTGGCACTCCCCTTCCAATTCTAGTTTGGAGGTCTGTTTTAATGCCATCCCAGATGACTTTGCAGTGTTAGAGGATGTAGAGAGAGCTGAGTTAATTAGACCAATCTCCAAGTGAGATGTCTATTAAACTCTCCTCTCTATGGCCTTAACGTCGATTTCTACATTTTTTAATGGAATATTTTGGGGGATCATTTATTTAACGTGATTTCCCATTTTTTTCCATACCTACAATCTTCCTTCATGCTGGGGTAAAATGTTTCTCGCTCTTATCGCCAAAAAAGATAACCCTTCCTCTGTTTCTTGTTTCCGTCCCATCTCTCTTTGCAATGTTCGTTACAAAATTATTTCTAAAATTCTGGCTATTCGTGTTAAAAAAGGCATTCATAAGCTTATCGGCCCTGAGCAAACGGGTTTCTTTTCCGGTTGTGGCTCTACTGATAATGTGATTGCTGCCTAAGAGATTGCCCATTGATAAGTGCTTGTGTGATATTAATGCGAAGCATTCTTTCCTTATGTTGAGCATTACTCTTCTCGGGTTTTTACACTAATATGTGTGTTTTTATGTTACTTTCGTGCAGGTAGGGTTGTGAGGCTGATTATGAAGGAAAGAAGCCAATGTGGATCATAATGCACCGATTTTGGCGGAAATCTTGCTAAAGTTCAAACGCGAAGACATAGGTCTGGTGTGAGATGCTAGAGTGTGTGCCAACCTCCTCGTATTCGAGTTAGCACATATATTTGGAGGGGCACAAGGGCAGTCACACTTGAGCATTCTGACTTATGCACATAGAACAAGAGCTCCACCAACTTGTCTATCATTGAAGAAGCAAATGATCCACGACATGAACATGTGCCCGTTTGCGTTACCCCGATCATTGCTTTTACATTCTATTTCTTTGATTGTATTTAGCTCCATAGAGAGAGCTAAACCCCTAGTGGGTACTTGGGTATTTGTGAATCCTAGGATGTATTCATTTCATTGAATCTCTTTATTATGCTTTCAATTAATTGATGTTTATTGTGAGTTCCAACCTTGAATGCTTGATTGTATGAACATTTCCCCTAGAGTGACACTAGGGTTGAGAGTTCTTGTTGGTAACCTTGTAAGTGAGTGACACACCACGAGTGTCAGACAAAGCTAGGTTGGAGAGGGTTGAGAGGGTGAGTCGAGAGGTACAGGAGCGTCCCCTTTCCCCTCCGACGTGATAGACTCTACCTCCGTTCCTCGAGTTCTTTGCGGCCATAATAGAGTGAATGGTTTAAGGGATGACCCTCCGCTGGGGCTTAGTTGCGAGTGCAACGGAGTGAAGCGTTGAGGTGATCTTAGTATCTAGGACGTAATCGTGGTTAGGGACCTTCCACCTGGACCAAAGGGTTAGGTCTATAATTAGGAAGAGATTTATCACTTGGAATCCCTAGAGCTCATTGCAACTCTATGCGAGTGCGAGGTGTTGAGATTGTTGGATATCTCCTCCGGGACATGTATAGAGTTAGGCATAGTTGACCTTAGATTTGGGACTATGTAATGAAGGATTTCCACGACTCACTATTGCATTGATTAGGAAGCATAATAGAGGGTTTTTGCACTTGAAGAGATCGTCCTAGGCGGAGCATTATCCGAGTACCCCATCTTTATCGATTGCCTTACCTTCTCCTTTACTCGTGCTCTCTTACTTGTTGATTTTACTTTTGAGAATTTAATCATTGTCACACTTATCACTATTGATTTTTCACATAGCTAAGAAGCGGATTAAGTGTTTTTATTCCCTACTCCCTGTGGATTCGATACCCGCTCATCCAGGATTATTACTTCGACAAACCCGTGCACTTGCGTGATATACGCAAGGGGACCTTGTCAAGTTTTTGGCACCGTTGCCGGGGAGTAGGCGTTTAGAGATACTTTGCACTTTGTTTTCTTAGCTATTTATCATTCATTCTATTTCACACTTTCTTATTCTTCCATCATTCTCATTTGTTTTCTTTTGTTATGTTTTACTTTTTCTTGCAAGGATTTTAAATGATGATTGACCCAGTTGTTGCTCTATATTTTCAGGTCGAAGCTCTCAGTAATAAGGTTGATAGAATTGTCACTTCATGACAACAAAACATTCCGTGTTATAACGCTTATCATCCAATTGAAGTGGGCTACCCAAACTTATTATGGAATAATGGTCAACAACATTGGGAGGCACCTCAAGAGGAATGCCAAAGGGGTGAGATACTCGGCGAGGATGCACTTCAGTTACAAAGAGTATTAGCTAACTTTATTGAAGCATCTGATGTCTGCGTCCAAAATATGGAGACCACACGA
This sequence comes from Dioscorea cayenensis subsp. rotundata, assembly GCF_009730915.1. Lineage (NCBI taxonomy): Eukaryota > Viridiplantae > Streptophyta > Magnoliopsida > Dioscoreales > Dioscoreaceae > Dioscorea > Dioscorea cayenensis. Next base: position 19,583,514 of record NC_052490.1, read on the forward strand.
AAATGTCATGGAGCCTCCTATAAAAACCTTGAGCATCAATTAGGAGGGATACTTGACACACTCTCCAAGGAACAACAAGTATTTGAGCAAGCAAGTCAAGTTCCTTATAGAGAAGATGTGGTAGTGAATGACAATGAAGAAGTGGGGCGGAACGAGTATGATGTTGTCGAGATTGAGAGGATACATGAAGAACCATTCATTCAATGTGATGATTGTTTGAGTGGACAGTATGTTTGTGAGCAAGAAATGATGCAAGGAGAGTTGGCGAAGACAGATTGTTTCCATGTTGAAATTGAAGAAGAAGCAACTCCTAAGGTAATGGAACACGCATCTCTCTTTGGGATTGATCAATTCATAAATTGCAAGAAAGAGATTTTGGGTTTAGAAGAAGACGTGGGTAGGAGATTGAAGCCATCCAATGACCCACCTGTGCTAAGCTTGGACAATTCCCAACACAAATTGTTTCTTTGGAGGCCAAAGGTAAGATGGTTGGACTCTCCAACAAATATTCCATCCCGGCAAGTAAATTTTTGGTTTAAGGGAAGTAGCTATGCAATGTCTAGTCGGGAGGAACATACTCTTTTCAAGCCTCCATAAGGTAAAGAAGAGGTACATCAAGCTTAGTGACGTAAAACAAGCACTTCTTGGGAGACAACCCAAGTATTTACTGTTTTCTAGTGTCTAGTTTAGTGCTTGCATGAATAAGAGCTTGAGTGTTGGTGTTTTGATTCTTATATGCCATTGCTATGCTTTTCTTGTGCACCGTTGGTGTTATCTTGTGCTTTCATGTGTTTTGGTGAAGTTTTGGTCGTTTGAGCTATTTCTCATGTTTTTCACTGTAAAACTTGCATATTAGGGCAGGCTCTGAGTGTGTAAACATGTTTAGAAATTTTATGCAGAGCCTGTAGATGTTTCTAAGGCATCCAGAGAAAACGCACGGGCGTGTGGAATTTCAGCACGCCCGTGAATTTGTATTGTGAGCTCATCCAGAGAAGGCACAGGGGCGTGTGGCTGCCCCTGTGAACAACCATGCAATTTTCGCACGCCCGTGGGTATTTTCCGCACGGGCGTGTGAAGTCCTCCAGAGTTTGGCAGATTATCCCGAGAGCACACTAGGGTGTGAACTCGCCCTTGTGGGCGACCTTGTTAAAATCGCACGGGCGTGGGTAATTTCCGCACGCCTGTGCGAATCTCTACAGAGGAGCTCTCTCCATCCCGAGAAGACACAAGGGCGTGCGTTTGCCCCAGTGAGTTGGGCCTGTGAATGTCCACGCCCTTGTGGAATTTTCGCACGGGCGTGGGTCTTAGATAATTTTCTTGGTTGCATGGAGAGTCCACAGGGAGTGTGTCTGCCCCTGTGGGTCTGGAACACCGGCGTGGGTAATTTCCACACGCCCGTGTGGATGTACAGAAATGCTAGAACCGCAGGTTTTCTTTAAAATCTTTTTTGTTTTCTTCATCTTTTCACCCTCAAACGTTTTGAGAACACATCCTTGCTCTCTCCTGACCTCTCACCATCGTTTTAGAGGGTTGTTAATTGAGTTTTCTGGTTGTTTTCTAGTTTTTCATTATCATTATGTCGGTAAGCTTCTCTTTCTCTTTTCTTTGACAATCTTCATTTATTTTGCAGCACCAGCGTTATCTTCACCAGCAGCGGAAACAGATGTACTAGCTATTGACACCGACACTTGAGGCGTCTTTACCTTCTTTATTCTTATTTTTCGCATTTTATTTTCTGTATTTTATTTTTAGACTTGTATTCTCAGAAAAGAGTTTCCTTCTGAGTTTATTCGCATGTTGATTCTCGAGTTGTATTCATTACTTTATCTTTTATATACTCGGGTTGATTTTGTTTTTATTGAGCTTCACTGAACCTCCTCTTGTATGCGTGCAGATGGTCTTGTCATCTTGGGAATTGAGACTTTGTCATGGGCACGGCCAAGTTGCTTCGGCACTTGCCCGTGTGAGCTTCACAACCCATTGGAACATTACTCCCAAGGACTTAGTTCCATCAAACACGACACTAGGATTCAGGGGAGTATTGTTTTGATTACTTCTCCCACATATATTCTTCATTGATATACATTCTAAGTGATCTTGCATGTGTACATTGGGGACAATATACAACTTAAGTGTGGGGGGGAGTTTCATAGTGCACACATCTTTTCTATTGTTCTTGATTGATATATGCTCACATAGCCAATGGTGGTTCACCCTAGTTGCATTGATTGTATTCTTGAGTTTAGGAGAATTTTTAACATTGAATATTTTCATGCTCTAGTTTTGCTTGAATGTCTAGGAATTTTTACCCGATTTATACTTGTTACACTACTCACTTATTAGACTCTTTTGGAAACTCAAGTTTGATGTTAAAGGGACTACTTATAGTTGTTTCTTGTGTTAAATTCTGAAAAAAAAAAATGAAAAATGAAAAGAAGGAACAAAATAGTTTTATTGTTTATTTGTGCTTGTTGGGTGGAAAGAGCTACCACCTTTGAAGTATGAAGCTACTCTCATAAGTTGGATACTAGCTATGCCCTAATGAGAGAAAGAGCTATCTCATAGGATGAGTGAAAGCTACCACTCCGGTAGAAAGAGCTACCACCTCGAAAGTGTGAAAGCCACCTTAGCGGCCGCTTTGAAAAGGGCTACCTTAGAGGATGTGTAAAGCTACTACCATCTTTGAAATTGTTGTCACTTTTGTAGATAAATAAGTCCCTTGTACTTAGAACTTTGAGGAGTATACCTTGGGTTGTTTTGAGTGAGTTCACACACGTACATGATTTCGGGTTTATTGTCCTTTTTGATTCAGGTTTTTAGCTAGAGCTTTGGTTTTTTTGAATTTATTGTTGAAATTTCCCTTACTTGTAGAATGCTCTCTCTATACACTTTGGTGAACCTAAGGCCAAGAACTTCCAAATTTTCCTTCATCTATGCACCGAATTTTTAATTTTTGCTTGAAGACAAGCAAAAGCTTAAGTGTGAGGGACTTTGATAAGTGCTTGTGTGATATTAATGCGAAGCATTCTTTCCTTATGTTGAGCATTACTCTTCTCGGGTTTTTACACTAATATGTGTGTTTTTATGTTACTTTTGTGCAGGTAAGGTTGTGAGGCCGATTATGAAGGAAAGAAGCCAATGTGGATCATAATGTACTGATTTTGGGAGAAATCTTGCTAAAGTTCAAACGTGAAGACATAGATCGGGTGTGAGATGCTAGAGTGTGTGCCAACCTCCTCGTATTCGAGTTGGCACATCCATTTGGAGGGGCACAAGGGCAGTTACACTCGAGCATTCTGACTTATGCACATAGAACAAAAGCTCCACCAACTTGTCTATAATTAAAGAAGCAAGTGATCCACGACGTGAACGTGTGCCCGTTTGCATTACCCCGATGAAAGCATGGATTCGGGAAGCTATTCAGGCAGGCACTGAAGCAGCACTATTCACAGTCGGCCGAGAAAACAGGAATTCAGAGAACCCACACGGGCGTGTGAAAATTCCACATGGGCATGTGAAAGATCCACAGGGCCGGGTGGTCGCCCGATTCTAGCCCTATTTAAAGCCGATTCAGCCATGATTTCACCATTCTTTTCTCCATTTTTTCCCCAACTTGAGAGAGGGCTTCGGCTAGGGTTTTGAGGGGTATTGGCTAGGGTTTTGGAGAGGTTCTACGGCTCCGATATTGCGCGTTGTTTGGAAGAAGGTTATTGGGAGAGCTTTCGTCGGCACTGATCTAGCGAGGTGTATCCTAGGCCGGACAAAGGATCCCTTGCGACGAGTAGAGGACTCTCCACAAGACCATCTACACGACCATCGAGGGGGTTTTTCTATGGATTCATTGCTTTTACATTCTATTTCTTTGATTGTATTTAGCTCTATGGAGAGCTAAACCCCTAGTGGGTACTTGGGTATTTGTGAACCCTAGGATGTATTCATTTCATTGAATCTCTTTATTATGCTTTCAATTAATTGATGTTTATTGTGAGTTCCAACCTTGAATGCTTGATTGTATGAACATTTCCACTAGAGTGACACTAGGGTTGAGAGTTCTTGTTGGTAACCTTGTGAGTGAGTGACACACCACGAGTATGAGACAAAGCTAGGTTGGAGAGGGTTAAGAGGGTGAGTCGAGAGGTACAGGAGTGTCCCTTTTCCCCTCTGACGTGATAGATTCTACCTCCGTTCCTCGAGTTCTTTGCGGCCATAATAGAGTGAATGGTCTAAGGGATGACCCTCCGCTGGGGCTTAGCTGCGATTGCAACGGAGTGAAGCGTTGAGGTGATCTTAGTATCTAGGGCTTAATCGTGGTTAGGGACCTTCCACCTGGACCAAAGGGTTAGGTCTATAATTAGGAAGAGATTTATCACTTGGAATCCCTAGAGCTCATTGCAACTCTATGCGAGTGCAAGGTGTTGAGATTGTTCGATTTCTCCTCCGGGACATGTATAGAGTTAGGCATAGTTGACCTTAGATTTGGGACTATGTAATTAAGGATTTCCACGACTCACCATCTCATTGATTAGGAAGCATAATAGAGGGTTCTTGCACTTGAAACAATTATCCTAGGTGGAGCATTATCCGGGTACCCCATCTTTATCGATTGCCTTACCTTCTCCTTTACTCGTGCTCTCTTACTTGTTGATTTTATTTTTGAGAATTGAATCATTGTCACACTTATCACTATTGATTTTTCACATAGCTAAGAAGCGGATTAAGTGTTTTTATTCCCTACTCCCTGTGGATTCGATACCCGCTCATCCGAGATTATTACTTCGACAAACCCCTGAACTTGCGTGATATACGCAAGGGGACCTTGTCACCCATTCTATTGAATCTGAGTACCCGGCCCCTCCTAGGATCATCAAAAAGATTGACATTGAAAAAGCCTTTGATACTGTTGAATGGAATGCTATCATTGCTACCCTGCAAAGAATGCGTTTTTCGGATTTGTGGATTTCTTAGATTCATGCTTGTATCACCTCTGCTTCTTACTCCTTTCTTATTAATGGCCATAGCTCTCCTTGGATAACTGGTAGTTGAGGATTAAGGCAGGGAGATCTTATCTCCCCCCTTCTTTTTCTCCTGGTTACCCAAAATCTCTCGGCCATTCTTAACAAAGCTCTTACCCTTTCCCTGGTCACAGGTTTTAATCCCTCACTTACCCATGACTTCAATCATCTTATGTTCACTGATAATCTTCTCCTTGTCACTAAAGCCACTCGCAAGACTGCTCGTAATTTTTTGATGTGCCTTAATCTTGATCATACTATAAATGGTAAAAAGCCCAATCATTTTAAATCAGCTGTCTATTTCCCTTCCTGGTGTAATAAAAAATGCTCCAAATCCATTTCCACTATTCTGGGCATCAAACAAGGGTTTTTCCCTCTGAATTACCGTGGTATTCCTATTTCCCCTACCAGAATGTTGGTTCCTCAATTTAATTGTCTCATCTCAAAAGTGAAAACCAGTCTTTCTGCATGGAGTCATGCTCTGATTTCCACTGCTAGTAAAGTCATTCTCCTCAATAGCTCCATCTTTTCTATCCCTAACTATTTCCTCTCAGTTATGGACCTTCCTGATACTATTCTTGACCAATTTTCTAAACTTGCCAGAACATTTCTCTGGGGTAATGGCAGCAATGATAGAAGTTTGCACACTATTGATTGGACGGTTACTACTCTTAAAAAATCTGAGAGGGGGCTTGGTCTCAGGAACCCCAGGCATGTTAGGCATTATCTTATGGCGAAGAACATTCTCTCCATCTTAAACTCCGATAACAAGCTTTGGGTGGACATTTTCAAGCATAAATATCTCAACTAAAATCCCTGGTTTTCTACTTCTCCTAATAATTCCTCTTGGTTATTTAAATCAATTTCTCGTTCTGCTCAGTGTTTAAAAATGCACTTTAGAATTCTCTATTCCAATCCTTATGGTCTGGACATCTGGAAGGATCCTTGCTTCATGGACCTTTGTATTTTGTTCAAACTAACATATCTCAACATGAATTCTGATTTTGATAACCTGAATTTCTCAGATTTTCGTAACGATGGCAGTCTTAATACTTCCCTTATTCATGACATCTTTGGTTACAATTTAGATTAGAATTGGATCAATAGCATCAGGTTTGATTTAAACTCTCAGAATCTTTTGGTTTGGGGGCCTCGGTCTCCCAGCCTCTATTGCTTCTGTTGTTTATGATTTCTTGATTTGTTCTGATCCTAATCCTTGGCCGGGTTGGAGCTCTATTTGGAAGCTCTGTATGTTGCCTCGCATAAAGACTTTTATTTGGAAATTAGCCCATGGCAAGCTTCCTACTAGTGAATATCTTTATAGGTTAAATATTGGTCCTTTTACTCTGTATCATTTTTGTGGTTTGGTTTATTAATCTACCTACCATATCATTTGGAATTGCTATAAAATTATCCCATGTTGGAACACACTCTGTACTACTTTTAATTTGGATCTAATTATTTTAAATGAGTTTAGTTCCAGTCTGTGGCTCACTCAGAGGTTTACTTCTAAAAATTCTGATGCTTTCTTCAAAGCTCTTATTGACACTATTGCTTGGATTATTTGGAAGGATCGCTGCAACCTAGTTTTCAAAGGATGAGCACCTAAGTATCACACCATCTTCTCGCTCGCTTGGTCTTATTGTTTAAATTTTTTTAACTCTGTTGGGAGCAACATCATGGAGTATTCTAACCCTTCTTATCCCTGGAGCACTATTAACCTTTATACTAATGCTTCTTGGACTGACTCACCTGCTGGTTGTGGTTTAGGTTTCATTACTGTCACCAATGCTGGTCTCATTTTACTTGCTTGTTCTATGGGCTACCATTCTGACTCTCCAATCTCTACTGAGATTGCTGCTATTTACTTTGCCCTAGACCAATGTAGTTCAAAAAACTGGCTTCCTAATAAAATCTTTTGTGATTGTCCAGGCATTGCTCAATTACTGATGCACTTTAATAGTTGTGTAGTGTGCCGTTTCAAGCATGATATTAACAGTCTGAAATTGAATCTTATGAGCTCTTCCTGCTCTGATATCAAGAACATCTTCCGGATTGACAACCAGATAGCGGATGCTTTGGCGCACTTTGGAAGATTGAACCTCTATTTATCCCTATTTTCTTAGGGAATGGATCGTCCCAAATGGCTTGATGACCTTTGTCGTAGTTTTAAGCTTTTCTTCTAATTGTGTTCTCTTTTCCTTAGCTTTGGCTCTTTTGATAAAAAAAAATGATGGCAGTATATCTGATCATTATGGAATTTTGTTTAAAAAATAGACTCAAGCAAAGACAACAATGGCTTTTACAAAGTGAAAGTTTGCTTCTATCTTTTGTGCACTCAAAGAACAAAGCAAATGAACTTGTGAAGAGTTTGTTTTTCATTCAATTGACTTTAATGATGGTAGGAAATTATTTTTATAGGAATGAAGTGGTGTTTAGTAAAGAGACACACCACTTCAATAATGAGTGTCATTTAAAAAGACACATCACTTCAATATACCACTTCAATAAAAAGACACATTACTTCATTAAATAGACACACCACTTTACTAATGAGACACTATTTCATTAATGAGACATCTTTTCAAATAAAATAAAACAATCATTTATTAATTAAATGAAATTAGAAATGATAATCTCTCATTAGTTGTATTACAAGTGGTGTTTATTACACTAGTATCTTTATATTTTTAAAATCCTCTCATAATCCCCCACCATTTTGAAAATGAACACAAATTCCAATCACTTTGTAAAAGCCATTATTGTCTTTGCTTAAGTTTGGAAGTGCAAACCATACTCAAGGGTCTTCATTATATCCTAAAGGAAATTCGCCATTCAATCCATTTTGCATCAAATGTTTGAAATTAGCTGGAGGTGAATTAAGCCAAAAGAAAAGTGTTTCTCACGCCTTGAAGACTTGTGCACTATTTTCTTTCTAATTTCTTCCTCTCTATTACTCAAAGAACCATCCCCACCAAAGTGATCAGTCTAAAAGAGTATTGGAATTGTTCAGAAATTTTCTTGAAGGGAAATTCCCTTCTAGTGTTTCCAACATTGTTGTGTAGAACTAATGCAAAACTATAGTTTTAATGATAATAATATTTAAGATATTTATAATGAACTTGTGTCAAACATACTTAAGGCTTCTTTTATTGATGTGTGTGCATAGATGCTTAGAGTCATCAGCATTTGTTGTTTAGATTTGCATGGGATATTGTTAGCGTCTTAAGAAATAACTCCAGTGAAGATCAGCTAGATAACATTTCCTTCCACTCAAAAGCCTCACCAAGATGTTATTGATGTATTATCTTTGTCCCTATATGTTATCCCTTACCCTCTTATAATTATCTTAATGATGATGTCACATTAGATGCTCTAAACATCCTCTAAACATCTTCTGTATGTGCTGGTTTCTTCAACTTTTGTAATGTAAAGCAGAACTAAATGAAAACAAATTTATCACTTTCCTTCTCCTCTAAACTTCATGCTCTCCTTAAACCTTAGCTTTCTACTTGGTATTAGAGCTCCTGGCAATTCTTTCCCTTGTCCATATTCACCATTAAAATCCTCAAGTCCTACAACTTTTCTTTCTTTTCCATCTCTAGCCAAGCAACTTCATTAACCTTCATTTCTTATTTATAGACACAAAAAACCAACCCCAACTCATCTGCGTCATCTCCCTCCTCACAACAAATCACATCTACTCATTCCATATCTAATTCCCATATACAAATCATTCTCACTATAACAACCAAGCTCGATCGATCTAATTACCTCACTTGGAAATCCCAAATCCATCCTCTTCCCTCATAGTTATGGCCTTACTAAGTATGTTAAGGGCGCACCACCACCACCCACCATGACCTTACAAACTAGCCAACTTGCATTCAACCCTGAGTTTCTTCCTTTGTATGAGATAAGACCAACTTTTGTAGATTGGTTTTGTTCCCTTATTACTGTAGTCGATTCTCACTCAAATTGTAAACTCCACCAAATCCGTTGAACTTTGGAAAGCTCTTCACAAAACATGTTTTGCTCCTTTCGAGCTAAGTTGATGGACTTACAATGTTAGCATCGCACTCACATCGACAAAGCGCGCTCTCATTCTCTATCTTGAAAAAGATGAGATGACTTGTCGATGAACTTGCCTTTATCGACTCACCAATCTCCGATGAAGATTTCTCCATGTATGTAGTGACATACTTGGGCCCCGAGTACAATGCCTTTGTTGTTGTGCTTACAACTTCCACACGTCATGAGACCATCTCTTTTGCCAATCTTCATGGTATTTGCTCGACCACTAATTTTTTTACCCTAAGCCCAACATTCTTCTTTCTCCGAAAGAATATGACTACCTTCTACTCCAATAGAGCACGACCCCCTAATTCTTCTTTATATGGGTCCTAATCAGGCTTACTTCAAATACCAACTCGCCCACTTTTCCTTCCTAGATTTACCACAACATTAACTAGTCCTATTACTCCACCGCCAAACCCTCTAACCTGTGTGGTTCACACCATGGCTCTCCTACACCACTCTGTCCAACCTCTCCTAACTTTCCTATCGTCAAACTTTAATGACATCTTACATGCTAGATATATACTCGAGTAGGTCATACGGCTTTAATCTATTTGTATCATTTCAACCATTCATATGCTACTTCAAGTCCTGCATATGTTACCACCTAAACTATGTCTGCTTCTTTGATGGATTAGTTTCTCAACTCGGGTGCAACTCATCATGTGACCGTTGACATTAATAACCTCTCTACATTTACCTCCTATAATGCTATTGACAACTCCAAATTTACAATGGTATGGGTATGCATATTCAACACAATGGTTCCTATACCTTCTCGCTTCCAAAAGACAGTATTCATCTTTCACATATATTTCATGTTCCTATGTTCACCAAAATTCTTCTGAGTCTTTCACAATTGCTTCATGATAATGATCTCACAATTGAATTTTCTTCTAATTCTTGTGTTTTCAAGGACCGCCACACCAACATAACTCTTGTACAAGACAAGAGCATTAACAGTCTTTACTCTTTCACGCTTCCTCTCTTCAGTGACTCTCTCTCTCTCTCCTCAAACCTTTCTTGATGAACATGTGTCAACTGACATTTGGCATGCAAGCTTTGGCCGCACTTCTTCCTCTACAACATTCTACAACCTTACATCTTCTTAATGCATATCAATTAACCTTTTCTTCTAAGTTCCTATTTTGTGATGATTGCTCTATGGCAAAAGCTCACAAATTACCCTTTTATGTCTTCTACTTCTACTTCTCATGCATATCTTGATGTTATACATTTAGATTTTTGGGTCTTCCATCTTCATTATCAAGAAATGGATAGCGTTATTATGTCATCTTTATGGATGATTTCTCTTATTTCTCCTAGATGTATTTTATGCACACCAAAGATGAACTAGCAAAAATCATATCTCTCTTCAAAACTCAAGTTGAAAACTTACTTCAAACCCCTATCAAAGTTTTACAAACCAATGTCGGTACCAAATACAATTCTATTCTCCATGTGCATCCTCAAATAAGTCACCAAACAACATGTCCTTACACCCTTCAACAAAATGCCACCATTCAATACAAACATCGTCATATTGTTGAGTTAGCCCTAGCAATTATATCTCATGCCTCTATTCCTCTTCATTTTGGGGATGACATCTTTCAAAGTGTGATTTTTCTAGTTAATCGCCTACCATCATCCTCTCATCCTCTCATCTCTCCCTACACCAAACTCTTTTATAGTACACCCGATTATCATTTTTTAAGCACTCTTGGTTGCTTGTGTTATCCCTTTCTTCATCCCTACAATGATCACAAATTGCAATGTCGCTCATTACCTTGTGTTTTCCTTGGTTACTCCTCTACTCAAAAGGGTTACAAATATATTCACATTGCTATTAGTCGACTTTATGTATCTCAACATGTGTTATTTGATGAAAAACAATGCCCTTTTGTAACCTCAATACACCCATAACTCTTCCTCCTTTATCACCTACTTCTCCACTACCGTTCTTACTCAAGACTCATCTCCTGCCATACTCAACACACCACCCCAATCCCCTACTTCACTAGTTGAAATTGCAAACCAATGCTCTCCACAGTCAAGCCTACCTTCCTTTCATAACCAACTTCCTTACCATCACTTATACTTTCCCACTCCACTTCTACAAACCCTATGACTACCAAAACCCTTGACCACACCCATAAACACCGTCACTTTCCAGACCATGTAGTACCTTTATCGTAGCTAACAAATGTGCTCATTGGTGTGAAGCTATGGCCTAGGAAATTGATGCCCTTGGTCGCAACAACAATTGGATCTTGGTTTCTCCTCCAACAAACCAATAGATCATTGATTCTAAATAGGTTTATCGGATCAAACATAAGGCTGATGGCACTCTTGAATGCTACAAAGCCAGTCTCATTGCTAAAGGATTTTATCAAGAAGAAGGTGTCAACTATCATGACATTTTTAGTCCGGTGGTCAAACCTACAAGCATTCCCATTGTGCTTTCTCTTGCTCTTTCTTGTTGATAAATCCTTTACCAATTTGATGTCCAAAATGCATTTCTTAATGGTAATCTTAATGAATGAGTCTACATGACCCAACTACTCGGATTTTCCGACTCCTACCGTCCCCATCATGTATATTTTCTCTCAAAAGATTTATATGGTCTCAAGAAATCACCTTGAGGTTGGTTTCACTATTTAAGTTCAGTCATAGCCACTCATGGTTTTCAAGCTTCATCCTAGGACCCATCTCTCTTTGTTCAGCACTCTCACGGAGACACTACCATCTTCTTAGTCTATTTTGGTGATATATTAGTAATCGGTAATAATCCTACCTACATCCATGATTTAGCAAGTGCTCTCACCTCTCATTTTCCCCTCAAAGACCTTGGACCTCTTTACCATTTTCTTAGCATTCATGCTTTGCCTACACCTCATGGTCTTCATCTATGTCAAACCAAATATATGAAGGAATTCTCTCATGTTCTCACATGCTCTAGGCCAAACCATACTCTTCACAAATCATGGCTAATACACAACTTTCTCTCATACTGGTGATCCTTTGCATGACCCTCACTTGTAACATTGTGGGTGGGCTTCAATATACCACTATCACATGGTCCAACATCTCATTCGCTGTCAACAAAGTATCGCAATTTATGCATGCTCCTACATCTTCTAATTGGATAGTTGTAAAGCAGATTTTGCAATAATTTGCGGCACTCTCACTCATGGTCTTTTTCCACATTCCACCTTCTCTTTTGACCTTCATGCTTACTCTAATGCGGATTGGGTCAGTTGTCCCAACAACTGCCATTCAACCTTGAGTTTCTGCATATATCTTGCCTCCAAATTATATCTCCTAGGGAGTTAAGAAACAAAACACCATGTCTCGCTCTTCTACCAAAACCAAATATCATAGCCTTGTTGGCACATATGTAGAACATGTTTGGTTCTTACACTTGTTTTGTGAGCTTCATATTTCTTTTCCATCTCCTCCTACTCTTTCGTGTGACAACATTAGAGCTATGTTTCTTTTCTCTAACCTAGTTTTTCATGCTCATATTAAACACATCAAAATTGACTGCCATTTTGTTTGTGAACATGTTGCCTCTAAAACTCTTCTAGTTTGCTTTATTTGTTCAAAGGACCAGGTTGTGGATATCTTTACCAAAGGGCTGGCAACTCCAGGGTCTATTCTCATTCGATCCAATTTGACCGTGCTCTCTTCCCTCAGTCGACTGTAGGGCAGATGTTAACATCTCAAGAAATAACTCTAGTAAAGCTCAGTTGGACAACATTTCCTTCTTCTCAAAAGACTTGCCAAGATGTTGTTGATATGTTAGCTTTGTCTCTATAAGTTATCCCTTACTCTCTTGTAAACATCTTAATGATGATGTCACATTAGATAGTCTAAACATCCTCTAAACATCTTCTATATGTGCTAGTTTCTTCAACTTTTGTAATTTTAAGCAGAATAAAACGAAAACAAACTCATCACTTTCCTTCTCCTCTAAACTTCTTGTTCTCCTTGAACTTTAGCTTTCTACAAATATAAAAAAGGATTTATAAGTAATCTTTTAAGATTTTTGGATGATTACTTGTGAGCCCCACCCCTTAATCAAATCCTAGCCATTGCTTTTATCTTTTAATCCTAGCCGTTGGTTTTACTTTTAATCTTAGCCATTGATTTTGATTTTTTTTTTTTAGTTTCAAAACCCTATCTGTCTCTTCAGCTTCTTCGGTTTTTGATCACCATTTAGGTAAGAGAGAGGGAGAGAGAGAGAGACTTGCCTTATCTCTTTCTCTTCCTTTTTGCGGGTGGTGTCGGAGACGAGGACGGGAGAAGAGTCTCATCGTCACGGATTTTGTTTCACTGGTATTGTTGAGGTAAGGTTCCGAGTTATTTTGTTATTTCTCTTTCTTATGCTTGGTTGTGACATGTTACAAGTTAGGGTTAGAGTTTGGTGAGAATTGATTTGATTTTAATTTGAGGATAAAATTCAGAAAGTTCCTGTTAGCACAGTAGAGATACCTAGTTTGGAAGAGATCAGAATAGAGAAATTGTAGATGAAGGTCTTGTTTATGTTGTTGCAAAATTTCAGAATTCTTGGAGTAGTATCCTGCAAATTATAAATTTGTAGACGTAGGTGATGCGGATAGGATTTCTGTTCAGCCCTTGAACAGTTTTCGATTATTTTTATAATTGTTAGTTCTGGTTTAGATTTATATTTATATAAGAAAATTATATAGGATGATGTTATCTTTGACTCTGAAAAATTTCATAATTTTTAGCCTTGTAAATTGTGAGATATGATCATATTTCTATAGGTGTGCTCAATAATATTTCTGCAGAAAACATAAAGATTTCTTAGAAAATTTGATGGTCTTGTACATGAAATTTGGAGAAGAGTAACATAACAAATTTATAGAGTTTGATGTTTTATAGATACCTGTAAAAATTTAGATTCTTTGGATGAGTCGTTTAATAGTTATAGCATTATTAGTGTAGTTGTTCCCAATGATATTACTGTGCAGAATCTGAAGTTTGTTTGGTATTTCTCATGGTCTTATATGTTGTATCTGGTATAGCATAAAATAAGAAAGTGATGCATTACTAAATTATCTGATTGCACATAAAATATTATTGCTTTTGAAAATTTTTATTGAGAGATATTCATATCTGAAAAGGATATGTCTGAATTACAAGCCTACAGAAATAGTTGGACATTCAATTGAATATTATAAATTGTGTAGTACTCTAAGTTGTGTGAATTTCTGATACATCATAGTGTTAGGAGTCTTTTTTCCCCAGAATTTTGAAATTTTTTATTTGGAAAAGTGTATGTGAAGTTATGAGGGTTTTAGTACTCATTGATCATGTTGGATTTATTGATATGGCTTTTAGAGTGGGTAATTGCTATTGTACCCTCACAATAATAAATATTTGGGAGTGTAGAATAATAGTTGAACTTTTTGCATTTGTACCCTTCTAAAAATCTTTTTGTTTAATACTATTGCTTGTTAGCCTCGATTTGTTATTTGAAAGCTAATAGGATCTCTTCCAAAAATATAGGACATGCCAAAGGCGTAAGGTTTGGGAGTATTTTTGGGTGTTAATCAGGTAAGTATCTCATATATAAATCCTATTATATGTATATACTTGAAAATTTTAGTTTTGTGAACTTTGGAATTTTGAGAAAAATATTGATTATGTTGATTTATATTTTGAATTATTTATTTATTATTATTTTTAGAATTACTTTAAATTATTTGAAATGTCGAGTTAATGATATTTTATTTTGGATTAGAATTATCTGAAAGGTTTGAATATCTATTTAAATTCAAATTATTTAATTTCTAAAGTTTAGACAGCTTTTCTAAATATGTATTACTTTAATTACGAATTTTCGGATATCTTTTTTTAGTTAATTTCGATTAATTATTATTAATATTTTTTTAAATTATCCATTCATGTTTGGATTAAAATAACTAGTTTATTATGATATGATAAAATGGGATCACACGACTGCAAATTACTTGCATTTTGCCCAATATGAATTTGGACAATTTATTGTTTTGTGAACATGAAATATTTTGACACAGTACTCATAGTCCCCAAACTAACTTTGTAATAACCCTGTCACTGGGGGTTAAACACTGACCGTGTAGACATGTACTCTGATATAGAAACTATAGTTTCCCATCGCTTTCCATCGGTGAAGAATAACGGCCTCCGATAAATCGGGACTCGGGTCACCGAGGGTAAAAAAATATGAGTTCGATAATTCGGCTCGGGTCACGGAGGGTAAATATATGAGTTCCAGTTATTTTTGTTTTTGGTAATAGTTGTTTGGGGGACCTATATGCTTGATTTTGACATCTGTGTTTATTTGAAATAAATTTGATTTCTGATTTTGATTTTGATAATTTATGATTTTTGTAAATGATCCCTACAATTTTTTTTAGTGGGTGCTTACTGGGCTGTCAAGATCATAATCTGTTGTTTAATTTTTTTCAGATCAGGAGTTTAATAGATCACCGCTTTGAGAATCGGGTTTTGAGGCCTTGCACGCCCTAATGGGTCTCGGTCTTGTAGGTGTCGCGTGCCGTTTGTCGAGCACTCAGGTCAGCGAGCCGGGTTCGGGTGTGACATTACTCTAGGTGTCTGTGGGAGAACTAGATAGTTGATTCCTAATTGGATAGTGTTCTTACACTTCCTAGATTTTCAAAATGAGAAAAACGTTCGTATAGAACCAAGCAATGAAAAACAAAAATATAAGAGTACGGATGGAAAATGAAGCTATGCCAACTCTATTTTTACTGCCTTACACTACTTTAATAATTTGTAGGAAGAGAAATGTGGATTTCGTCCCCTTTGTTTTCGATGCATTTGTAAAAAGAGCTTTTAGAGCCCAAATTGTAGACAGATTGTCTAGACATTTTTCTTTTCCTTTGTTACTCATAACCCTGGGTTTTTAAACCTTGGTTTCCCACCCCCACCCCCCAACCTTGGTTTTGAGAGGAGTATCCCATTGTCCACTAGTCAACAAGTTTTGGAGAGCATTGCTCTCTTTTACAGCCATGGGTTCAAATATGATCCTTGTTTTAATCAGGGTAGGCCTTAGGCATATACGACAAAGGCCTGTGTCTCTTGGGGCCTCATAGTTTTAAAAAAGTTTAAAGTTTATATTTAAGAGTATTTTATCCACAAAATAATATCATTAAGAATCTTGATGGGTCTTTTATAAAATATGTATTACATGGAATGAAGTTTATGTTATCATAGGGCCCATAATTTCTTGGGCCCACCACAATTCATGATTTTTATAAAGGGTTTATATTTAAGATTTTTATTTATTATTATTATTATTATTTTAAATATGAAACTTTGCTTGAGTGATCTACATGCCTCGTAGTGCTATTGAACCCTTGGAAACATGTTAAAAAATTTGGTATATGTTTTAGACTAGCTAAAATTTGTGCATAAGATTTTGCTCTTCATAACCACTTTGAACTGTTGATTGCGTTTAAAAGCTAAGCATGTTTTGAGTTGTCAAAAGGTCTTCAGAGCTACACTAAGTTGTGTCTATATGGAGTATACGCATAAGACATTCAAACATGGGTCTAATCAGAGTACGAGATGTCACTTAATGGTGGTGGTTGTATGCAGTGTTAGCATGGTTTTGTATGTATGTTGTTATGAGTTTCATGTAAAAAATGGTTGTATTATCTGTCACCTCATAACAAGTCTATGCTGCATGCTTTGTATAAGTAGAACAATGAATAAAAAAGTATCTCTTTTTGGTTGATTAATTCATCTCGCTTTAGGAAAACCAAAGCATTTTTGGCTTCCATACTTCTTCCATTTATTTTTAAAGACAATGGTATCAAAGCTCCACCTATATTTATGACAATAAACAGCAACTCTATGAGCATCTCTCAGCCAACCTTGTCCATATTCAAGGGAGAGAATTATGATTTTTGGAGCACAAACGTAAGGACCCTTTTCAAGTCCCAAGGCCTTCAGAAATTGGTGTTGAAAAGATTTGGAGATTTGAACGAGGACAATTGGCTCAAATAGGGCAGGCAGAAGGATCCAAAGGCCTTGTTTTTATAAGGTAAATAGTAGATGAGAGGGTGTTATCTCACATTGTTGTTGCCACTACGTCCAAGCAAGCATGGACCGTATTGAAGACCTAGTTTCAATGTCGCTCCACTAGTCATCACCAGTAAAGCTTCGAGATACTTTGATATGAGTTCAAAAACTACTTAAATGAAGAGTGGCTAGTCCATACATGACTTCATCACTAGAATTCCCTCAAGTAGTGAACCAAATGAGAACTTTTGGTGATCTAATCATCGATCAAACAAGTGGTTTCAAAGATACTATGCAACCTAAGTCCTCAATTTTATCACATTGTTGTGGCCATCGAGGAGGCCAAGAACTTTACGACACTCTCTATGATGAGGTTAGTGGGTCAATACAAGCTCATGAAGCCAAGCTCAATCAATCTGGAGAAAAAGATGAGGAAAAAGCCTTTCAAATCAAGAGTGAAGGAGCTGGAGCAAGAGAATAAGAGAGGTATTCTAGGAAAGGTTGTGGCAGAGATTCTCATAGAGGGCGGTCCCATAGTTAATGGAAAGGTACGAACGTTAAGCAAAGAACAGCTCACAACAACTACAAATAGCATAAAGGAAGCTTATAGTGCCATAACTCCAATAAGTGTAGACACATGACAGCGCAATGTTGGTTTAAAGGGAAAGGAGGAAACATAATTGAACAAGCTAAGGTGAGTCATCTCTTCATGGATAATTGTGGTCTAGATGCAGGATAAGGGAGTGTTTGGCTCATCAACAACAGTTGTTTGAATCACATGACGGGTATGAAGGAGTTATTTCAAGAGCTTGATGAAACAGTGAAGAAAATAGTAAGGTTAGGAGACAACAAAGAGATACAAGTGGCATGGAGAAGTACTATGGCTATTTGGTTAAGCACAGGCAAAATCAAGTTATTGAAGGATGTTCAATATGTGCCTCATCTCGCACATAACTTGTTGAGTGTTGGTCAATTGTTAGCCTCTAGATATACTATTGCATTTGGTAATGGACAGTGTCTAATTGAAGACAAAGAAACAAACTCGCAAATAGCTCGAGTTTAGATGATAAAGCACAAAATGTTTCCTCTATAAATAGATGATGTTGGCAGTTTGAACATGGCCACTAACAGTTAAAAGAGTTCCATCTCATCTAAGATGTGGATATGTCAACTATAAGGGCCTATAACTATTAAGTCCAAAAGGGTTGGTGAAAGGTTTCCCTCATATTAGTCCAATGAGAGTATGTAATGGTCGCACATATGGAAAATAGACTAGACACTCATTTCCTAAAGGAAAAGAATGGCTAGCTTTATCACCACTAGAGTTGGTGCATGCAGAGGTATCTCTGTGGACCAATGCAAATGGAGTCATTTTTTTTTTTGAGAAAAAGAACTGCAACCAGCAGCTATTTATTAGAAACTAAAATCTCAACACAAATGACCCAACATGAATACAGAACAAAACACCAAAATAACGACATCAACTAAACATAAAAAGCAGCAGCTAAAACATAAAACCAATTTCATCAACAGCCTTCATAAGCCATCTTGGTTTCTCTAAACCCTTATGGAACAAATATAAGGTGACAGAATTGATCCCATGAAAGGCAATAGATCCAGCAAGCTGATTCCAATCCCATGGAACAAGTGTGATAGTGTAGTTTCTAAATGATTGAAGTAGTTGCCGAAGATCCATTATAGCTCCATGCGCCAGCAATTCAAACATACACGGATGGCCATTCAGGACATTGATAATGTCTGTAGAGCTGGTGAAGATCCTAGATATATGACCAGGTTTTCCCTGCGGGCACAATGCATGGCAATGTTCAAAGCTTTCACCTAAGTATCCAAGTTAGAGAAGTGCGTCATGCGACAAGAACCTACAAGAACAATGGTAAAATTAGCATCTACAAATGCGAAACCAGTCCCACCAATACCTGTATCTCCTGAGCCCTCTGATCCAAATGATGTGACATAGACACAATAAGATTTAGCAGTTGGTTTGTTCATAGTGTAGGACTGTTTAGCCATCTGCGTTGTGAATAAAGGTCAATACTCTTTAACATGCTCAAGAGCCTCATAAGCAATTTGAGTAAAGGTGGGGCATTGGTTTTTGAAGATTTGATTGCACCAGGCTTTCCAGATAAGCCATATAGTTGCAGTAATAATGGAGACCTTGTGAATGGATAAGTTAGAATTCTACAGCTCAAGCCAGTTTCTAGATGAAATATGATTTGTGAACAACGAGGAATAACCAGATAGAGCAACAATTCTACTCCAAAGTATCTTAATCTTAGAGCATAGATTGAACAAGTGCCGATTTATTTTCTAGCCCACAAAAAATAGAAACAAAAAGTCCCGCCGAGATTAAGATAGTCATAGGGTTTTGATTCTACCAGCAATAAAAGCTAAACAAAAATTTAGCCTTGGAAGAAACAATCCTCCAAAGATTTCGCCAACTAATCCATTATTCGGTCTGAGAATGTTGGCTACTGATATGAGAATAAACCGTAGCAGTAATATGATTTTTATTAGTCCGGGGAAACCAGACCCAAAGGTTAGGAGCCTGAGGATCAATATTTCAATGGCTTATGATATGAATCTCAAAGTTATGCACAAAAATATTAGAAAGTTCACCAAAACTCCGGTTATTATTATGAATACAGAGATTGAGATGAAGATTATCAAAATCAAGATCCATATTAAAAATGGTAGGCTTAAAGGCAATCGGGATTTTAGAAAACCAGGGATGGTAAAGAAAGGAAACGTCAGCCGGATTCACAGATTGCATCCACAGACAATGTCTGATTTCCTTGCAACCTTACAAAGCCCTCTGTAAAACCAAGAAACATTGGCAGGAATATTGCAATACCAAGGATTCAACAAACCATATTTAAAGATCAAAAGATCCACCCTGAAAATATTCTTGGAATTCAAATAGTTTAAAACATTTTTTGCCATCAAAGAAGTTTTTGCTAACTGAAGATTCCTAATACCAACACCCCCATCAACTTTATCAAGCATAGTATCTTGCCAATTGACCATTGGGATGCCACTTCTATTGCCACAATTAGCCCAAAGGAGTTTTCTAGCACATCTGGAGATCTTGTCGAGAATACAATTTGGTATAGGATAAATGGAAAGATAATAGACTAGAAGAGCCATAAGAATGCTATTAATTAAAATAAGTTTCCCATGTTTAGAAAGTTTAGATCTTTGCCAGCCACATGCAATCCTATTCACTTTATCCACCATGGATTGGAAACAATTCATTGCTAGCCTTTTATAAGAAATAAGAATACCCAAATAAACAAAAAGGAATAAGCCAATGGAGATGTTCAGGGTGGACCGAATACTATTGGTAACCATTTTGTTGAACCAATGTGGGATATATAAATTGGACTTGGAAGGATTAGGAGTCTGACCAGTTAGGTTAGCATAAATATCCAAACACATCTTGACATTCCTAGCAACTCTCCTGGTGGCATGAGTCACAATGATTAAATCATTTGCATACATAAGGTGGTTGAAATCAACCCTCAAAGATGGACACCACCCAGGAATAATGTTTAAATTGCGAGCATAGTTGAGCATATGGGACAGATTCTGAGAGACAAGGATAAAGAGATAGGGGGAAAGGGGATCACCCTGTCTAACTCCCCTAGAATGTTTAATCCATCAAGAAGGCTAACCATTGATCAAGAAAGAAAAGGAGACAGAATCAAGACAACCCTTAATTCAAGTAATCCAAATGGTAGGGAACCCCATTCAGGCTAGGGTGGCAAGAATAACATCCCATCTCAAGGTATCATAAGCCTTTTCAATGTCCACTTTGAGTAACATCCTAGGGGGGTTAGAGCAATCATGGTTCATAGAATGAAGGATCTCTTGAACAACAATAATGTTGTCCAATGGAGTCCGTCCAGCTATAAAGCCACATTGCTCCATACTAATCAAGGAATCCAAAATAGGTTTTAAACGATTAGCCAAAACTTTGGTAATAATCTTATAGTAAACATCACAAAGCGAGATAGGACAAAAATCAAAAACAACCCTAGGGTGCTCTTTCTTCGGGATTAAAGTCACAAATGTTTTACCCCGAGCTTGAGGCATAGTAGCAGTTGACATAAAATGTTTGACAGCATCAAATAAATGGTCACTTAAATCATCCCAAAAAACCTTATAAACTTTCAGCATTAAAACCATCCAGACTAGTTCTTTTACCATTAGCAAGAGAATTGAGGGCAGAGAAAATCTAATCTTTAATAATACCTCTCGTAAGAGAATGCCAATCAGCTGATGTAATGGTATTCAAATCATGGGGTAAAGCTTGAACAATATTAGCAAAGGAATTAGGGACAAGTTCATGCCAAAGGTTGGAATAGAAGTTAATGAAGACCTCCTCAATACAACTATGATCTTCTAACAAAAAGTCCTCATCATTCATTAGACAGAAAATCCGATTAAAATGATTACAAACTCTAGCAGTATTATGAAAAAAACTAGTGTTTTTGTCCCCATTTTGAATCCAAAGTAATTTAGACCGTTGAGCCCATCTATTATTATTCTGTCTAAGATAGGCATTGTATTAATTTTGAAGGGCCCTATATTGAATATAATCATTGTCTGAAAGAGAATGATTCAAGTCACCATTCTCAAGATCTTGAAGTTGAAGTTCTGTGTCCTTAATAGTCAAATCAAGAGCACTCAAACCAGAATTTTTCTCATGCAAAATAGCTCTACAAATGCCAGCCAACAAATGAGCAAAATTATGCATAGGAGAAGAGTGAGCCCTATAAATGATAGCATTACGAACAGCAAAAAGACACTCTAAATGCTCAAACCAATAATTTTCAAAGCGAAAAATTTTACAAAAAAACACTAGTACTGCTAGACAAATTTAAAAGTAAAGGACAGTGATCAGAAGAGATTTTAGGCAAATGAGTAAGTTTGTAGGTATTAAAGAGCGAGGTCCAATGAGGGTTTATCAAGCATCGGTCTAGACGAGCCAACTGTCGAGCTTGACCATATTGACCATTGCACCATGAAAACAAATTACCAATGCAATCAATATCTAATAAAGCATTCTCAGCAATGAAATCGGCAAAAATCCGAGCTTCTCTAGCATAATAACGGTAAGGCCCACCCTTATGTTCAGCAGGAGAAATGATCGAATTAAAATCACCCACAATTAACCAGCGAATATTAATATTAGACATACCAGATAATTCTTTCCAAAGAAGTTTTTGAATTGCCAAACGATGACCATTGTAGATAACTGAGACCATCCAGTGCTTATGCGAAGTCGAAGTGATCACCAAGTCTAAGGCTAATTTAGATCTGGCAATAGTGGAGACAAAACCAATCTCCTTGCGCCATAAGAAGATAATTCCACCAAAGTAGCCTTCTACTTCAATAGCAGCACAATTCCACCTTACAGAGAATCTACTGCAAAAAAGATTAAGACGAGTATTATCAACTCTCATTTCAACTAAACAAATTAATTGAAGTTTATGGTCTTGAATGAGTCTCCGAATTCGATTGCGGGTATCCAGACCAGAGACACCCCTGCAATTCTAGCACACCAAGTTAACAAATTCCATGAAAAAATATAATAAAAAGTTAATAAGACAGTAAAGATATAACAAAAAACACCGGTAGGGGAGCAAGCACCTAACTCCTGCCAATATCAAGGTCAAGTCTACCCTTCTTGTGGGCCTTGGAGGCTATGGCCTTATTCTTGTGAGCTAGCGCCTCCTTCCTCAGTCCATCCTGGA
Organism: Dioscorea cayenensis subsp. rotundata; assembly: GCF_009730915.1. Classification (NCBI taxonomy): domain Eukaryota; kingdom Viridiplantae; phylum Streptophyta; class Magnoliopsida; order Dioscoreales; family Dioscoreaceae; genus Dioscorea; species Dioscorea cayenensis. The sequence goes on from NC_052490.1 coordinate 19,606,438, forward strand.
ATTGTCCTAAAATGATTGAATCATCCGGTTCGTCCATCCCTTCCATTTCTTCTTTCAAGTCAACCGAGTCCTCCATATCCTGGTCAGAGTTAATGCTACTACCTGCTTCCAAAGCCATGGCATCACTCACTCTATTCACCATGTCTTGATGCTCTCCATCAACCTCACCAACCTGACAGTCGGGGATAAAAAGGATCGTAACACAGGACTGGAAATGGTTGTAACAACAAGCTCCGGACCACGAGCTGACCAGACGAGGTGGCTTCCTCCCCTAGAGGAGAACATGAAGGATTATCGTCTAGAAGACTCTGGCCTAGCAATAAGAGCTGTTGAAGGTATCAAGTCCATCTCCTAACTGTTGGATGATAGGGGGATAGAGTAGATATCATCACCAGCCTTATCAGCTTCCATCAAGGCCTTAGGGGTAAGGGAGAGAGCATCATCAGTCACAAGTAATTGATTGGATAGGTCACCATGATCTATAGGTAGTTGAGAGGACAAGGCATGGGGACTAGGAGTATGGGAACTCGGCACATGCGGACTAGGTGCATGGGAGCTCGCACGCCGCCCCCTCTGATTACCCCTACCACGTGTCGAGTGAGATCCACTTCGAGGCTCCATGTGTTGAGCATGCACAGCATCTTCCACCAAATGGCCATTAAGGTCCATCGAGGTCATGAGTGAATCATGTGTCAGGCCACCACGTGAGCGACCACAGCCACTGCCGCAACCTCGCCGGTGAGCCACCACCATCCATGATCCAAACTCCAAATCTTCAACAACCTCTTCCACCACTTGCTCTTAAAAGGGTTGATGTTCAACTTCCATGTTCATTACCTGTCTGCATTCCTCCGATGGCGCTATGACCTTCGGTACTAGCATGGTCCAAAAACAGGACTAGGCACCAGAAAGAGCACCATCATGAGAAGCAACAAAGCGACGACCACAAGAAGCATCACCATGCCCTACTAAACCACATCTATAGCAAAAATGTTGGTAATTTCTCATACAAGATAATAATGAATACCCTCTTGCCTTCATCTTCAAGCACAAAAACCCCACTTCAAAGGGTTTGGATAAATCAATTTCAAGGCGATTCTAGCAAAAGCGAGTTCGGGATAAAAGTTTCCGTATGTTCAACAACCTTAAGAAGCCTTCCCAGGCTTTCAGTAATGGTCTCAAGCGATTCTCCATCCCAATAATCAACTAGCAAGTTGTGGAATTGAACCCAAATAGCCAAACAAGAAAGTTTGGTGTGAGCTGGTTCAAAGCACGGATGCCATGGAAATAGCTGCAGAGTGAGACCCCAACCATCTATGGACCGCCAAAGAGCATCTTCTGCATGACCTCATGAAACTCACATCTTATGAGGAAGTAACCATTAGGCATGTCAGAGATATGAGTCCGCCCAAGAGCTTTCCATAGCCGCAAGAAAGTAATTTTCACATATTCAAAGGCTGGTGTTTTACCAAACAATTTCTCATATAGCGCAAACTGGAAGCGACGCTTAGCACAAAGTTTGCATTCTTTATCAACATGAAGAACTTCATCAATGGAATTCTTTAGCTTATCCAGAATCTGTGGATCAATATAGTGAGCAGTAGCAGAGGGTTTGTGGGAAAAGCCCCAGCAATCTCCTCCCAGGACGGAGCTAGAGGTGGTTTCCCATTCTCCATTCTTCAAGGAGCAAGCTCCCCAAAGAACAAAGGGAGTTGGTCATGGATCTTAGTATAAGGTTTGCAGCTGGAGCTCAAGAGAGAGATGCTTAGAGTTGGCAAAGTGTAGGTTCTTTGAAAGGAAGTAGCCCTGAAATCATGGTGTTAACCTCTGCATGCCATAAAGTGTGCAATAATTAAAAGAAAGCAGACTAAAAAGCTTCAAAAGGAGAAGCAGTTCTTTCTTTTTATCTAGTAACTGAGTGGACAACAAACACCTTATGCAAATTGAGTCATTGGGAGGTTTCTATTATTTTCTTCTATCACTAATGATTGCACGAGGTTTAGTTAGGTGTACTTTCTCAAACATGAGTCACATGCTTTTGAGAACATTAAGTTCAAGCAGTTGGTTGAAAGGCAGTGTGGGTACTCTCTCAAGGCTCTACGAAATGACAGAGAAGGATAATTCCTAGCTAGTGACTTCAGAAGTTGCTATGAAGAGCATGGAATATGAAGACAACTCACTAACCCACATATTCTTGAGCAAAACAGAGTCGCCGAAAGAAAGAACCAAGCGTGGTGGAGATTTCTAGGTCTATGATAAAGAGAAGAATGTTCCTACTCAACTTTGGGCGAAATATGTTGCCATAGTAGTTTATATTCTCAACTTATCGCCAACACGAGCTATGATGAATCAAACACTATACTAGTCCTCAAAGGTATGAAACCCTTTGTTGAACACCTTCGATTCTTCAATTTCCTAGCATATTTGATGGCTAATTGTCAACAACATAAGTAGTTTGGCACCAAGTCAAAAAAATGTGCTTTTATTGGATGTAGAATTGAGTTCAAAGAAAAAAAGTTGTATGATCCAACTATTGGTAAGCTACTAGTGAGCAGTGATGTTATTTTTCTTAAAAGATGTATCTTGGAACTGGAGCAAGGTTGGTAGTGCAAAATAGAAGCTTCAACTATCAGATGGTGCAATTGCTAGTGTTGAATTAAAGCACTTCAACCAACTTCAACACAATCTATTAATGGAGAAAAAGGGTATGTGAGCTCACATGATAACCCAATCTCAGGCAATGGGATGCTTGAAAGAGGATCACCCACTAAATATAGATCTCTGAAAGAACTATACGATATTTGTACATTTGCTCTTGTTGTCACCGACCCTAGTCTTATATGTTGAAGCAGTAGTGTAGTAAGAATAGAAGAATGTAATACATGAAGAAATAAACTCCATTGAAAAGGTTATGTAAACAAATCCAAATAAGAATAAAGGAAATGAATAGAAACAAATGTAATTGAAACTAAAACTATTAGACTATGGCTAGTGGCTAGGAGGGAGAATTTAAAATTTAAAGGCTACTAGGATTAGGGTTTCACATCAATGATAAACAAAAGATCTTATATTACTCTCTCTATTAATCTTAATTGTTTGAAGATGGTTTATCCCAAAGTTATCACTATTTCCTTTTAGAATATAATGAGGTATCTAACTTACATCAACTCCTGCTTTCATGGTAATTGAGTCTAATTTGACCCTTTAAGTTCTGTGATAACCATTGATCCTCAAGAAATCCAAATCTATGGTTTCAAGCATAATTCTAGGGTTTCTAACACAATGATTCACCTTTTCATTCCATCCTTTTTGTGTCTAAGATCATGCGAATATGACATTCATCACATTCACAAGCATTGAAAATCAAAAAATTAAATCAAACCGAATTTAAGTATTAAAGTAGAAAGAAAAGTTAATATAAAGAATCTTTGTTCATCAATGGGCTAATCCCTAACCCTAGAAAACTAGTTCTACCCATGATATTCAAACTAAACATCAATAAATAAAATGTAAGAAGAAATAAAGAAAAAAACTTTGGTTTAATCAATGAGTTCCAAGCTTGAAAAATTGAAAGATCTTCAATTAATTCTTTATATACTCCATCATTTGGTGTGTGCTTTGGTCTTCTGATGCTTCTCAACCTCAAACTCTCACCACAGTAGTCCAAAAATCTCCTTCTGAAAACCCTCCATGGTCTTATATAGAATGAAATAAACTAGAGTTTTCTTTGGCGGCTATGCCCCATGGGCGTGGAGTGCACCACGGGAGGATCATGGTTCTTTTGAATTAAGATTCTGCATTGTGTTCCATGCTCATGGTGGTTGACATTGGCGGATCATGGTCCTTGATGTCTTCTTGTCTTGTATTCTTTTATCTCCACAACTTCTTTTCATATTTTTTCCTTCTAAAATTCTTTAAATAATTATATAATTGATGAATTCCAAATATTTGAATATGAAGCACCAAAAAAAGCGATGAGTCCAAACCAAAATGATAATCTTCAAGCTATTATAATTAATGAACGAATTAGACCTCATCCTAGGTTAAAATGTTGTAAGATTTTTCACCTAAACTAACATACATCCATGTCCGGTTTCAATTCATCTGAAACTTAGTTTTTGAAGGTGTGATTCAATTGGACTATTACTGCACCAATGATTAGGTAGCAGATGTTCTAACTAAGGCCCTTCCAATACATAAGCATGAGTACTTTTGTACCTTATTTGGAGTATGTAGCTCTTGAACAAGGGGGTATATTGATTATGTTCAAATGCTAAGCATATGCTGACTTGTCGAAGGTCTTTAGAGCTACACCAAGCTGTGTTTACAATGAGTATACGCATAAGACATTCAGACATGGGTCTTATTGACTATGAGATGTCACTTAATGTTAGATGGTAGTGTACAGTATTGGCATGTTTTTGTGTATACATAGTTATGATTTACATGTATGAAGTTGTATTATCTATCACCTCAAAATAGGTCTATGGTGCATATTTTCTATAAGGAGAAGAATGAATTTAAAAGAAGTAGCTCCTTTTTGTTTAATTGATTCTTCTTTTCTCTGGAAAACAAAGCATTTTGGCTTCCATACTTCTTCCTGTTAGATTCAAACATGAACATCTTTTTTTTATTGTAATGCCAGCTTATCCTTTAGGGTGTATTTAAGCATGCTCACTCTGTCATCATTACTAAAAAACTTGTTCGGTTGTTAATCAAAGTGTGAGTGCTCAATGTAATTGTTGTGTGAATGCTCTATGTGGTTTCATTGGAACCATTCTTTAACTATTCTTCTTAGATTGAATTTTTATGCTGACATATGACACATTAAGCATTATAACTTCACCTTGAATTTTAACAAGTCAGCTGGTGAGTTGGGCATGTGAAAATTTCTTTTTTTTTTTTTATTTTAAGAGTTACAGTTAGTATGTGATGTTAATGCAACCTTAAGTTCCCTAGCTTAGGTAATGACCCTTAAGATCCCTATGGGTCATTTTCATTTCTAGCCTTTAAATTTTCTTCAATGTTTTAAGTGAGCTACCATGCTACCTTAAGATAATTTTCTCAAAATTGACTTCAAGCCATCATAGATACTAAAGCTATGTGTTGTAGAAAAGTGTATAATGTTCTTTGTCTCATGATTTATTTTGACAAGACAGTTAATGATAGATTAGGAAAGGAAGTTGATTTTTGTTGATTTGTTTTATAGAGCCATCCCAAGAGGTTAATTTTAGTGCTTAGATAGGAGTTTGACTTAGAAGATTTTCTGGATATGTAATCTACCTAAATTCCTGTATTTTTTTTATTATAAAAATTTATGGCAAATTATGTGAAGTTATTCGATTATTATCCAGTATTTGTTCCTTTACTTAACTTTTGAGAAAATAATTTCTCTTTTAATTATCTCGTGTATTATTAATACCTTTTGTTATTGTCTTTAAGTAATTAGTGATTTATTTCCAATTGTCACCTTTAATTATTTATTTACTTTTGTTAATTTGCTATTTGTGGTTTATTTATACATTTATTAATTAATCATTTACTCATTCCATTTGTTATTATAATTTTTATTTACTTAATTAATTATCTATTATTTCTTTTTAATAATTATCCCTTTCCTTTATTCCATTAGTATTTATTCAATTATTTACTTACCTACATTGTTTAAGTTATGGATCTATTTACTTATTTTGAAAATAATTAGTTTTTCTCCCCTAAAGTTGGATCATATAATTCTATATTTCTACTTGTATGGATATTTGGAAAAACTTGTAAATATTTATGTACTTCAATCTTGAAATTAATTTAAGTATTTTGTTTCCAAATGAGCTATGCTCAACCTTGTCAATAGGGGGCAAACACTAACCTTGTTGACAAGAATTTCTAGAAAATGAGACTATAATTTTGCACCGGTGTATCAATGAAATAATAATGACTTCTGTTATTCACTCTTGGGTCATCAAGGATAAATAAATGACCTCTAATATCATGTCTTGAGTCACTAAAGGTAAATAAAATGACCTTTGCTATTTTGTCTCAGGTCACTTAGGATGAGTAAATGACATCTAATATCTATAGTAAATTTGGAGATATTTACTCTTGGCTATTTATTTTTAAATTCATTTTAGATATCTCGTATTTTCTCTAGTTAAAGTATTTTGGATAAAGATTATACTTTGGAACTATACCTTGATGAATTATTTTACTTTGTATTTTGTTTAAGTTTTGGTAAACCTATGTTTTTGTTCTGATTATTCTTGATATTTGAAATTATCTTTTATGAATTGCTTTGGTCCTAATTTTGTTGTGGATTACTGACTAGATTATCAAGTGTATAAAGTTGCTGTAAATATTTTTCAGATCAGGAGAAGTCGACCAAGGGGTTGCTTAGCAAGATGTTATTAATTGGTGTTTCCTTGGTGTCATAATTTGGTTATTGTATTTGTTGTTCAAAACCCTAAATCATGTATTTTTTTGGTTTATGTTGTATCCCTAAGTTTTTAATTATGTTTTGTTAGTTTGTTTAATACTCTAAGACAAGTTTTGTGGCCTCAGCAAGCTCACTCGGTCCCGGCCCCTGTGGGTTTGTTGCTATTTGTCTTGCATCGAGTTCGGCTTGACTGGGTCTAGGGTGTGACAAGAAATTAGAAAATAGTCAATTATGCACTGATTATTTGCTAACAATGTAAAACAATCTCTAAACTAAGGCGAATTTAAAAACTAGCTCCTTTACCATCAAAACAAATGTTGAATTTTAGGAGCAAATTAAGACCAATTTTGCCATGTTTTACTACTGTAATTTTTATTATCCCCTCCTTAGGATCAATTTGCTCATTCCAAAAACTTTTACTAAGTG